>NW_026887625.1:0-86231 GCF_032173495.1 Musca vetustissima | reverse complement strand
AGGCTGATTGACTTTGCGGCAGCAAAAAACATGGTAGTTAGCAGCACCAGATTCAAGCATCTCCATATACACAAGGCCACCTGGATCTCTCCTGATGAAGTAACGAGAAATCAAATTGATCATGTTGTGATAGACGGTAGACATTCATCCTGTGTTTTAGACGTCCGATCGATCCGAGGAGCGAATATCGATTCGGACCATTACCTTGTGGCAGAAAAGGTACGCACCCGTCTTAATGTTGCAGCAAAGGTGCGATCTAATACAACACGGAAACTCGACGTCGAAAAGCTGCAAACACAACAGGTAGGCGAGGCCTGCTCCGCTCATCTTACCCATCTGCTTGAATAAATCAGCGTATAGGGCAACCCTGCAGACAGTAGCAACACGTAATGTGATGGAGAATTATCGGGAGAAAAGGAGAGAGGAGAAACGTGTTTTCAGAAAAAAGAAGGAAGAATAAGAAAAACGTGAACGTGAGTAAATCGAGATGTACCGGAGTCAGAATGAAGTCCGGAAATTTTACCAACGAGTAAAACACCAAACTGAAGGCTTTGATGCAGGCACATCCTCCTGTATAGATGAAGAAGGAAACCTTGTGACAGATACAGACAGCGTGTTGAGGATCTGGAAGGAGCATTTCGAAAAGCTTATATTGTCAAATAGTTGCGATGAAGAAGATACCCCAGAACCAATAAGAGGTGATGGTATAGAGTGTATACCACCTAGCCAAGATGAGGTCATGAAAGCGATTAATCGGCTCAAGAACAACAAAGCAGCAGGAGCCGATGGGTTACCAGCCGAACTATTCAAGACTGGTGGCCAGATGCTGGTCAGGAGCATGCACCAGCTGATTAGCACAATTTGGCTAGATGAATGTATGCCCAATGATTGGAACCTCAGCATCCTGTGTCCCGTGCACAAAAAAGGAGACAAGACGATATGTGCCAACTATAGAGGAATAAGTCTCCTTCCCATCGCATATAAAGTGCTATCCAGTGTACTGTGTGAACGATTTAAACCAATGGTCAATGACATCATCGGACCATACCAATGCGGCTTCAGACCTGGCAAATCCACCATTGACCAGATTTTCACTCTGCACCAAATCCTGGAAAAGACCCACGAAAAACACATCGACACATACCAAACTCCAAACTCACAATTTACAAGACGCTGATACTACCCATGCTATTATATGGATCAGGAGCATGGGTACTTGCGCAAGCAGATGAGGCAGCTCTTGGGGTGTTTGAGAGAAAAATTCTCCGAAAGATCTACGGGCCGATCTGCGTCGACGGTGAATATCGGCGTCGAATGAACCACGAGCTTTACAATTTATACGCGGACATCGACATAGTCAGTCGTATTGAGCTGCAGCGACTGAGGTGTCTAGGCCATGTTGTGCGGATGAATTTTTCATTCAGCTCAAAAGGCATATAAAAATGAGCCTACTGATGGTTCCCGTAGAAGGGGAAGGCCACGAATTAGATGGAAAGACCAAGTAGAAAACAACTTGGAACGTGGTCTTCCAAATTGGTGGACTTGCGCACAAGACCGACGCGCTTGGAAATCTTTTTTAAGTTCGGCTTATGGAACAACCGTTCTGTAAACAAGCCAACTAAGTAAGTACCAGAGGAGGGGACCGATAGACCATCAAAACTTGGACCCATATATATATATATATATTTTCCGCAAACGTGTCTTGAATCCTCTAAAATTCTGTAATTCCAAATTATATACACAACAATGGGAAAATGCGGCAAAAATTTCTTCATTACCTCCTAATATCCGATTTATAATTATAGCAAAGACAATTTGTAAAAGAAGAAATAATATCAGATTGTTTGGCAAAGAACATAACTGAACAACAACGACGACAACGCCTAAATACATTAGGTTGTATTGAAATAACCACAACCACTACCACCACCACTTAACAAGGATAATGTGTACGCTGTTCATGAATACCTAATAACAACAATAACAACAACAACGATGATTGTGCGTATGTTCATTCATTTGTATTAGAATGAATTGATAGTTTGTTCTTTATGCGTAAGTGTGTTTGTGAGTGTCCGTAAGTATGGGTGCGTTAATTTGCATAATATTGTCATTCCGCAACAGCCGAAACAATCTATACATGAATAAGTAGGCGTAGATGAGGTGTGATCAGCCTCCAACTACGACTACACAATTCGCTATTTGTCATCTAATGACTTTTGCTTTGACATTTCTTCGTTTCGTTTCCTTACTTTGAAATTACATTTCTTATCATCATTCGTTGGTGAATTGTTCGTGAGTAACATGCCAATTAGTTGCCTCTTTGTCCACATCGGCAAAGGGAGGTGACAAAATTATGTATTGGATTCTGTACAATAATTTTTTTATTACCAACATTTGTGTGGATATATTGATGGAGGTCGTATTGCTGAAATTATATGTGGCTTTATAATGTACCAATGGTTTGACTTTAAGTGTATAAATATATGTTTACCATTCTGTAAATCCTAACCAAACCAGAAGAAAAAAGTTGTAAAGTCGGACGGGGCCGACTATATGATACCCTTCACCACTTTAGGTATATTCAACAGATGAATCCTAACAGACGTCGCATTTTTAAAGAACCAGTAAAATGAAATTGGATCCATAAACATGTCATTCTGCAAACGATACTAAATTTTTCATTTGGTCAGATATAGAAGCTATATCTAAATCTGAACCGATTTTTACGAAACTAAACACACATCATTCTAGACCTAATTCATTACGCTGTGCTAAATTTCGTGCAAACCGAAAGATATTAAGGGACTTTGGTACACTATTTACATTAAATCGGACGAAAATATATATGGGAACTATATCTAAATCTGAACTGATTTTCACAAAACTTAACACACATCATTCTAGACCTTATTCATTACGCCGTGCTAAATTTCATGCAAATCGAAAGATATATAGGGATTTTGGTGCACCATTTACATTAAATAGGACAAAAATATATATGGGATCTATATCTAACTCTGGACCGATTTTCATTCTAGACCTAATTCAGTACGCTGTACCAAATTTCGTGCAAATCGAAATATATATAGAGACTTGGGTACATCATTTACATTAAATCGGACGGATATATACATACATATATATATGTATATATATATATATATATATGGGATCTATGTCTAAATCTGGACCGATTTTCAGGAAACTTAACACACATTATTCTAGACCTAATTTAGTACACTGGGCCAAATTTCGTGCAAATCGAAAGATATATAGGGACTTTGGTACACAATTTACGTTAAATCGGACGAAGATATATATGGGAGCTATATCTAAATCTGAACCGATTTTCCCGAAACTTAGCACACATTATTCTAGAGTTAATGGAATACGATACGCTAAATTTCGTGCAAATAGAAAAATATATAGGGACTTTGGTGGACCATTTACATTGAATCGGGCGAACCTATATATGGGAGCTATATCTAAATCTGAACCGATTTTCATGAAACTCAGCACACATCATTTTAGGCCTAATTCATTACGCTGTGCCAAATTTCGTGCAAATCGAAATATATATAGGGACTTTGGTGGACCATTTACATTGAATCGGGTGAACCTATATATGGGAGCTATATCTAAATCTGAACCGATTTTCATGAAACTCAGCTCACATAATTTTAGGCCTAATTCATTACGCTGTGCCAAATTTCGTGCAAATCGAAAGTTATATAGGGACTTTGGTGCACCATTTATATAAAATCGGACGATTTTATATCTAAATCTGAACCGATTTTCATGAAACTCAGCACACATCATTCTAGGCCTAATTCATTACGCTGTGCCAAATTTCGTGCAAATCGAAAGATATATAGGGACTTTGGTGCACCATTTATATAAAATCGGACGAGACTATATATGGGAGCTATATCTAAATCTGAACCGATTTTCATGAAACTCAGCACACATCATTCTGGGCCTAATTCATTGCGATTTGCCAAATTTCGGAAGATTCGGAAGATATATAGGGACTTTTTACATTAAATCGGACGAATATATATATGGGAGCTATATCTAAATCTGAACCAATTTTTCCCAATTTCAATAGGGTTCGTCCTTGGGCCAAATAAGTGACATATGCCAAATTTCATTCAAATCGGATTATAAATGCGACCTGTACTTTGTTCACAAAAATACATGGACGGACGGACGGACGGACAGACGGACATGCGTAAATCGACTCAGAAAGTGATTCTATGCATATTCTCAAAAGGAACCATGTGTCTATCTCGTTTCCTTTTGCCTATTACAAACATATGCACAAAGACATAATACCCTGTACCACAGTGTGGTGAAGGGTATAAAAAGCGAAAGTTTAAGTAAAATCAGCGTTTTTGAAGGATAAAGGGACTGACGTATGTAAATCAGGACTGACGTATGTAAATCAGATGATTGCACTCTGTATTATAGCTGCCATGAAAGGATGCATGAATTTGGCTGCGGATTTATGGTTCAGTAAGACCTCGTCTCCAGCTTCACGCCTGTAGATGAACGAATTGCTAAAGTCCGTATAAAAGCGAAGTTATTCTACATCAGTCTTATTTGCACCCATGCTCTGACGAAAGACAAAGATGAACCAACAAAGATATTTTTTTACGAGCGCCTAAAAACAGCATATGACCGTATAGGGCAGTAGCAACAGTGAAGAATTATCGGGAGAAAATGAGAGAGGAAAAACGTATTTTCAGAAAAAGAAAGAACAAGAAAAATGTGAGCGTGAGCAGATCGATGTGGTCGGGAGTCAGAATGAAGTCCGGAAATTTTACCAACGAGTAAAACACCACACGGAAGGCCATCCTCCTGTAGAGTTGAAGATGGAAACCTGATGATAGATACAGAAAGTGTACTGAGGATCTGGAAGGCATTTTTCTAAGCTTCTGGTATCAAATAGTGGCGGTGAAGAAGATACATCAGAGCCAATAAGACATGACGGTATAGATTGTATACCACCTAGCCAATATAGACAATATTTTCACACTGCCCCACATCCTGGGAAAGACCCACGAAAAATACATCGACACATTCCACCTGCTCGTCGACTACAAAACTGCATTCCACAGTCCAATTCGCTCAGAGCCATGTCTGCGTTAGGCATCCCTGCACAATTAATACGACTTTAACTGACACAAGGTCAGCAGTTAAAGTCGGAAATTACCTCTCGGAGCCATTCAATTGTGAGCTTTTTAACATTCTGCTGGAAAAGGTCATAAGAGATGCAAATGTGAACAGAAATGGCGCTCTGTATACCCAACAACATAATGACTCTAACATTACGAGCAGAGATGGCCTGTCAGAAACAGTGACGTAAATGACATACATTTCCGACGTATAATACATACGTCAGAAACGTCGGAAACCTACCCAAATCCATTAGGTTTTTGACAAAATAGCTATTTCCTTTAATCAATTTGGAAATTACGCATGCTTTACTCAAATCCATAAAAAATTTGAAAATTTTCTTCTCAAAAAAATTTAGAAATTTTTATCAGTTCTAGCAAGGAATAGTCAGATATATGTAAAAATAATATATATTCTTGAAAATAACCTTATTTGCTGATAATATTGAAATAAACGACGTTTACTACATTTATTACATTTTATACAGGTATATGACGTTTTCGACGTTTACACCTTTTTGACGGTCGAAAACCTAAAAATTCGTCACACGGACCATCCCTGATTACGAGCGGTAACAGCCATCTTTGAACGAATTGAGAAGGAGTCCGCCAAAGTTGGACTGGCAGTAAATGGCGAAAAGACCAAACTGAAGGTATCAATGCGCAAGACGTCCAGTAGACTCGGACCAACTGTGGAACTTGTAAACTACAGCTTCGAGGTTGTGAACGATTTTATATACCTCGGTACCGCCATAAACAAAACTAATAACATCTGCTTTGAATAGAGTGGACCAACAGATGCTACTATGGTCTGAGTACGCAACTCAAAAGCAAGGCCACCTCTCGCCAGACGAAACTCACACTCTACAAGACGCTGATATTACCCGTGTGTTGTATTGATCTGAAACATGGGTACTTGCACAAGCAGATGAGGCAGCTCTTGGAGTGTTTGAGAGAAAAATTCTCCGGAAGATCTATGGGTCGATCTACGCGATGGTGAATATCGCCGTCGAATGCCATATATACTCGGACAGACGGATCGAGCTACAGCGACTACGTTGGGTAGGCCATCCTGTGCGAATGGATAAGATGCCCCAGGTCAAAAGGCATATAAAAGCCAGCCAAGTGATGGTACACGCAGAAGAGGAAGGCCACGAATCCGATGGAAATCAAGTGGAAGAAAATTTATCGGAGCATGGTCTTAAAAATTGGATGAAATGCACACAAAACCGACGCGATTGGAAATCTGTTTTAAGGGAACCCCCCCATTCTTTATTTTTATATTTTCAAGATTTTCAATGGGCTGTTAAATATTGTTGTTGTTTTGTTATTGTTTTTGGTGATTGAAGTAAAGTCCTTATTTTTATGGCGGGCATGATAACTCCTCACTGGAACATCGGAATCCGAAAGAAAGAGTACATGTCTGGCTCTCGTATGAACTAGGATTATTGGCTTCGCTCAAAAATCAACAAAATGGCGGACCTTTAAAAAATATATTTTTGAAAAATCGCCTATTTTTTACCACAAACCAATTTAAAAAATAAGGAAGGCCTCGACCGATTGGATTTATCCTAGTTCATACGATAGCTATACACTCACAGAGAAACGTGTAAAAATTTGGAATCGATCGGATTATTAGTTTTTGAGTTATCGTGCCCGCCATTCTGCTTCCAGAAAAATGCGTTTAAAGTTTGAGAATCACCCTTGCCGTCACTTGATGCTGACACTATAAATCGACTATATCTTGAATAGTTCTTGAGATTTTCACTTCAAATTTTGTAGGGACATTCTACAGAAGTAGTGTAGATTCGAAATACTAAATAAAATTTTTTGACCCCGAGAATGGGGGGGGGGGGGTGGCTTATGAAACAACCGTTATATCACAAGCCAGCTAAGCAAGTAAGTATGATGTTTTTACAGTTTTTTTTCTAAAATCATTTGCCACTTTCAATTTACTTTGAAATCAAATCAGTTGAATTTTGCAGGTACTTTGTATAATTGTACAATAATTTCAATTATGTACCATGATTCCAATTTGTGCCAAATTTGCTACTTTTTCAATGTTTTGAGATTTTCTCAAGTTCGGAATGTATGAATTAACCTCGATTTTATTTTATTCTTATTCTTCTCTTTGTGACTTTCAAAACAATTTGTTATACACTGTGCGTAAAACAATATACATTCATTGTTTTAATGTGTCTACGAATAACGAGTGTTCATGTGTATGTGCGAATGTGTGTATCGTCCTACTTATTATTCGTTATACCTCATTTAGTTGCTGTATCACCCATTTTCGTAAAAGTCATCAGTAGCTTGTAATTTATTTGAAACGAAAATTCGATACGATTTCTATTTTATGATTTCATTTCATTTGGGGCAATCAGTTTGGCACTTCTCTTAGATTCTTCTTTGATAACAACACACACACACGAACACATTATAGCCGTCTATAGCAATTTATTTGTGCCCTCTTTCTCTCTTCACATTCCAATTATAGGATATTGCGTATAATTTTAATTTATGCAATTTTTATGTGGTATTTTTTTGTTGTTTTTACGAGTTTATTTGTTGTTATTTTTCTGAGTTTTTTCTTCTATGCCTTATTTATGTTCCATTTCCGTTGACAGTTTTTTCGTTGAGTTTAACTAGTAAGTTTTTTTTTTATTTGAACGTGTGTGTGTGCGTACTTTCTCATCCTTTAGAGTAAGTGTCTATGTATGTGTGTGCTTTTGGTAGTAATGATGGCTAAGAAAACTGTAGCTTTGCTGTTGTTGTTGTTGTATTTTTTGTATCCAACCAAGTTTCCGGACTAATTTTCCCTTAACTGTTTCTTTATGGCAGTTAATTAACTTTTGTTTATGTTTCTCCATTTATTTAGCAGCTACTTCTTCCTCTTCTTCTTTCGTTATTTTTTTAATTTCCTCCTTCTATGTCTGGGTTCTTGTTTGTTTGTTGTTGCTCATTGGAACATCTTTTGCCTTTTTTGTATTGCCAACATTAAGTCATTGCTTTTGTTGTTATTATTATTATTGTCATTGTGTGTGTGTGTGTGTGTCCTGTCGTATTTGCTCGATTGCTGTTATTTTTCTTTTTTTGTTGTAACCGCTGCCGTTTATTTTAGTTATCCACCATTGTTGTGACAGTTTATGGTTAATTGATGACTAATGGGATCATTGGTTATATCTTCAAAGGATAACTTATTGTCAGGATAAGACAAATAAAACACAATAACAACAATGCGAATAAAAGTCATGAAAACTGAAATAAATATAAATGAAATTTTTATTTTTCTTGTAAAAATACTGTGGAATTTTTTTTTTGTTTTTTTTTTTTTTTTTTTTTTTGTTTTTTAGCTTGGATGAAGTCATCTTCAAATGAGTTTCGAAAAAAATTAAGTGGCGGACATTATTCCCTTTGTTATTCTCTTTGGAAAAATTGTATAAAGAAATACATATATACCTTGAGGAAATACCATGCATTGCCCTCACAAAGTCCTGGAATAATATACTTAAAAATCTAGCGTTAAAGTCTAGGTGGAGAGGAACACTGAAAGCCCTGGAAAGTATTTTTAAAAATCCATGATTAGAGCTCAGAAAGGCTTGGGAAAATATCAATAACAAAAGTACCATATAGCTCTGAATATTCTTGAAGATCTCACATATAAGTTCTGAGTAAAATATTCCTAAAATCCACAGTATTAGAAATTTGTAATAAACTAAAAGCAATAAGGAAAGTAGTAAAGTCAGGCTGGGCCGACTATATGATACCCTTCATCACTTTGGATATATTCTACATATGTATATTGCCATGAAAATTAACAAATTAAAATTTGAAATTTAACGAATTTAAAATCCAAACACATGCCCAAGTTAGATATATAAGGTAGCCGCATCGGCGAATTGGGAACATGATAGTCATAATTGTTAACAAGGCGAATAATAATTAATTCGCCGTAACATATCGAATTTGAAGCGAATTTTATTCCACCAATCAGAACAATGAATTTTTGAAGTATTAAAAAAATGTTTACATTCTTGATTAAATTGTATAATTATACCCTACACAACTATGTTGTCAGGGTATTATAGCTTTGTGCAGCCCCAAATGTTTGTAACGCCGCGAAATATTGGTCCTAGACCCACCTTTAAGTATACCGATCGTCATATCTCGACTAGCTGAGTCGATCTAGACATGTGTGTCCGTCCGTCCGTCCGTCCGTCCGTCCGTCTGTCCATTATAATTTGTAAACACGATACAGGCCACAGTTATGGACCAATCTTCACGAAATTTTGCATGTAGGATGGGTTCTGGCCAATGAAGACCCCTATTGTTTTTGGTAAAGATCGGTTAATATTTAGGGGATGAAATGGACCAAATACTAAATTTTTGTCGTTTTTTCTGGCCGCTCCAGAGGCCGCAGTTATGGTCCGAACGTCGTGAAATTTTACATGGAGAAGGGGATCGGGCCTAAGAATAAGCATGCCTGTTTTGATAAAGATCGGCCAATATTTAGGGGGTCAAATGGACCCTGACTTTTGTGTGAAAAATTACAAAATTTTTATTCTGGGGTGTATATACTTGCTCCTGAAGGACATATACTCGAGATGTTGATAGTTTGTCTAAGATGAGTTGTTGACCTTCAAATTGATACCAATTATATGGCTGTATGTACTCCCATGCGGGAGTTATACGTAATTAAGTAAAGATGATTATGTGCATATTATTACTATTACTCCATTAGAGGACGGAAATGTCGCGCTGATTGCTTTAAAATTGTACATGAATTTCCGATTATGGTCAAGGATTCCGCTTATAATTTTCGGTGAAGATGAGATTTCATTCAGGGGGTTCAATTAACCGAAAACTTTAATTTTGTCAGATTTTCTAGTCGCTCTAGAGGCAATTATTATATGCAGAACATCACATATTTTACAAGGTGAAGGGGATCTGACAAAATACTTAAAGCGGCTGTTTAGATGATGATCGGTCAATTTTCTGAGGGTCAAATCAACCAAAACCTAAAGTGACCAATTTTTTATTTTATTGCGTAAAAATTCACTTCAAGAAAAAACATTTTGGAAAATATGCAAGACAAAGAAAGATGAGTTGTTGATCTATAATCGGTACAAAGGGTGCAAATATCACGAAATATTGCCCTGGCTCAGAATATAGAACCGCCGAAAGTGTACTTTTCGTGGTAGTTGTGTAGGGTATCATATGGTCGGCCCCGTCCGACTATACTGCTCCGCTCACTGGTTTTATTTAAATTCTAAAGTTATGAATTAAAAATATATTTAAGGGTACAAAATGAGCTTGAAATGCTATTAATGATATTGGACGACATGAATTGTTGTAGATACCAAGAGGTGGACCAATGCTGAACATGTTTTTCGGGGGATTTTATTGTCTCTCAGAATTAATTTTTGTGAGAACAAAAAGGGTGGTATAAATAACGAATATTGATTTCAGATCCATTCATACTTCACTATAAAATGAAGCTCTTAACGTATACAAAACCTCTAAATCGTCATGTAAAACCTGGAAAACCATTACAGAACAGTTGGAGCCATAAACGTTTCTAAAGACATAACTTCTAGTAGAATGGAACACATTGGTGCACATTTTGGAAAAGGTCAAGGGAGTCCCTATATTGGCATTTAAATAATAAATCGAATATCTTCCGCTTTGGCCTATGAAATGTTACTCAATATATTTAAATTTCTCCTAATCCTTGACAGTAAAATTTGTGTATTTGTTTGTTGTTGTAAAACTGAAATTAAAGATGTAGTGCCACGATATATATGGGAGCTATATCTAACTCTGAACCGATTTTCACGAAATTTAACACACGTAATTCCAGATTAAATTAAGAACGCTATGTGAAATTTCGTGCAAATCGAAAGAAATATAGGGGCTTTGGTACACCAACGACATATAATTGGACGAAAATATATATGGGAGCTATATCTAAATCTGAACCGATTTTCCGGAAATTTAACACACATCATTATAGAAATAATTCAGTATGCTAGCCAAATTTCGTGCAAATAGGAAGATATATAGGGACTTTGGTGCACCATTTACATTAAATCGGAGGAAAATTTATATGGGAGCTATAACTAAATCTGAACCGATTTTTATGAAACTTTAGATACGTCATTATACCCTTCACCACACTGTGGTGCAGGGTATTATGTCTTTGTGCATATGTTTGTAACAGGCAAAAGGAAACGAGATAGACACATGGTTCCTTTTGAGAACTTTCTAGTCGATTTATGCATGTCCGTCCGTCTGTCTGTCCGTCCATGTTAAATAGTAAACAAAGTACAAGTCGCATTTATGATCCGAATTGGATGAAATTTGGCATAGCTCACTTATTCGGCCCAAGGACGAACCCTATTGAAATTGGAAAAAATCGGTTCAGATTTAGATATAGCTCCCATATATATATTTAACCGATTTAATGTAAACGGTCCCTATATAACATTCGATTTGCACGAAATTTGGTACAGCCTAATCATTTAGGTCCAGAATGATCTCTGCCAAGTTTCGTGAAAATCGGTCCAGATTTAGATATAGCTCCCATATATAGTTTCGTCCGATTTCATGTAAATGGTGCCCCAAAGTCCATATATATCTTTTGATTTGGACGAAATTTGGCATAACGTTTTGAGTAAAGCCTAGAGTGATGTCTGCCAAGTTTCGAGAAAATCGGTCCAGATGTAGATATAGCTCATATATATAGTTTCATCCGATTTCATGTAAATGGTGCCCCAAAGTCCCTATATATCTTTCGATTTGCACGAAATTTGGCATAACTTACTTAATTGGGCCTAGAATGATGTCTGCCAAGTCGGCCCCGTCCGACTTTACTACTTTCCTTACTGGTTCTAGACTTAATTCTGTACGCTGTGCCAAATTTCGTGAAAATCGAAGGATATATAGGGACTTTGGTGCAACATTTACATTAAATCCGACGAAAATATATATGGAAGCTGTATCTAAATCTGAACCGATTTTCCCAATTTCAATAGGGTTCGTCCTTGGGCCGAATAAGTGGCAAATGCCAAATTTCATCTAATTCGGATCATAAATGCGACCTGTACATTGTTTACAATTTAACAAATTCAGTAGTGTTGGCGGGTTATTTGGGATGCCATTTGTATTTTGTTTTTGCAAAATAGTCAGGTTGAATCCCAGTTTGTTGTTTTTATAAAAAACAACTATTTATTAGTGGGGAATGTATGGCATTGTTCGCCAAGGGGTAAGGCAGGGAAGACTATAGTTTCGGATCTCGCCACTGATCCTCATCAGTTCTCTTAGTTTTTTGTTGGGATATTCTCCCCAGAAGCTATTTATAGCTTCTTTACAAAAAATCGTTCAACCCCAAATGTCTCTTGTGACAATTCGAAGTTCTTACGTTACCAGCGATACTACCCCAACGAGAAGTTCGTTTCGTTGGCGCCTGACTTCGTGGTCAACAAGGCATTTGCAGACAACTACAATACATTTCCCACTGCTATGTGTCACATTAGACATTTGGGTTTGAAAAGTTTTTTGTAAAGAAGCTATAAATAGCTTCTGGGGAGAATATCCCAACAAAAAACTAAGGGAACTGATGAGGATCCTAAAACATAATAATATCCGAAACTATAGTCTTCCCTATCTTACCCCTTGGCGGACAATGCCATACATTCCCCACAAACTGGTATTCAGCCTGACTATTTTGCAAATACATTTAACAAATTTTAATTTAACATGAACAGACAGACGGACGGACGGACATGCATTAATCGACTTAGAAAGTGATTCTATGCATATTCTCAAAAGAAACCGTGTGTCTATCTCGTTTCCTTTTGCCTGTTACAAACATATGCACAAAGACATAATACCCTGTAGCCCAGTGTGGTGAAGGGTATAAAAATTTACCACAAAGAGCCTTGTAAAAAATATTCATAAAAATCCATCTTGAAAATATTTTCCAAAAATCCTGGGAAAACATTTTACAAAAATCGGAAATAAATGCTCATGTAGTTCTACGAACTTTCTTCACAAGAATACTTAGACAGACATGCATAAATCGACTCTGAATGTGATTCTATGCATATTCTCAAAATGAACCATGGGTCTATTTATGGACAGTGTGGTGAAGGGTATAAAATCCAGGATAAGAGCTCAATAATTCCTTTAAAAAAGAGGTACAAATCCTATAAAAATAATTAAAAATTCCTTTGGAATCATTCTTAAAAATACACGACCTGGCAATATGTTCCTATAAAAGCAAATATTCCTAAAACATAATAATATTCCTAATATTATATATTCCGCGCTTAGGGCATATTCCATAATACTCCTCGTATTGAGCTATCGAAGTGCTTGAAAAAATAGTTTTATATACAAGTGTCTTTTGTTCGGCTATATTATAATTTTTTGACTGTGATATTATAATTGTTAAAAGCTCAATAATAAGATTTTTTCGACCAAATTGACAGTAATTTTTTCTTCGTACCTAAAATGATCTATATTAGTCGAAGTTTTGGTATAGCTTCTATAAAACGTTAGTCCTAATTGATGGTATTTTGAGGATTTTATACAAGTTTTTGAGCCGACTTGGTTCATCTTTGATATTTTGAGTTCTAACTATATAGCATTACGGTTGTTGTAATGTTTCATTCCGTGTCTTAGGTGGGTAAGCAACATTTTCAATATAAGTCCATGCTTATACACAGCCTTCATACAAATACTACGCGCTATATATGTATATGAAGGTCCTGTGTCCAGGTGTCTGTAGATTAGTATTTCGTCTTCTTCTTCCAACAGTTTAAAATGCTACAGCCCTCATATAAAATGTTTAGGTATTTGACCAATGTTTTGACTTAGTTCCCATAAAGGGGTCCAGATCAATTTTAGGTATTTCGAATGCTCTGCTAATGGCCCGGTTGAACTTAACGACTTCTTTAGCTGATTTTCTTTTATTTTCTCACGTGTGCAATGATAATCAACAATATGAAAATGTCATCAGAAATCGTTCGTTCGCTCGCAGTTTCGTAGTATTAAGCTGAAAATTAACTTATTTATTTTAATTGCAACAAATTCAGGAGTTTTTCGTTTACATAATATAACAATGTCTGTATGCAAGTATGGAACAAAATTAAATTAAAGATAACAAAGGATAAGCATTTTACAGAAAAGTGATTTTGTTAATTTTTTAAATTGAATAAAAGTACAAAATAAGTATTCAATATTGATGTGGGGGCAAGGAGCGAATGTAAAGCAAACTCAAAACTTGTGAAAACCAATTTGAGGCCAATTTGTTCGTCTCAAACGTCAATTTTGGGCATTTTGTGCATTTTGGGCAAAAAATGGATAGCATCTCACGCCCATTCACAGTTACGTTACGATTCTCAGCATATAGACGAGCTCATAAACCGCACCAAACTGTGACTTTATCTGGATGTGTTGGTAATTTTTGCAATGCTTCTGGGTAATCTTCACTCTAAAATCGACAATTCTGCTTTTATGTGTACCCATTGAGCCGTCGCTGAACACAAATTTTCGATAATAAATGGATCTTCGACGAATAACCATTTATATTAGCTAAACAAGCGAAAAAGAGTTAATTTCGGCCAGACCGAACTTAGGTATACTGACAGATACTTGAAATGAAAATTTAGGGAACATACCAAAAAGTTAAGCTATACCGATAATTCTACAAACCGGTTTATGTAAACCATTGTGTACACCAAGTACAAATTGAAAACCCCAGAGCGTGGACTGATACTACTAACGCATGGAAGAATAAACAATCCTCAAACTTCTGCAATTTAGATTACAAAGTTAGATTACATACTACAGGAATTAGCGAATAGTTGGGGTTATAGTTATATGAGGGCTATGCCTAATGAATGACCGACGTATGTCAATTTCGAACCCAATATTTTTTTTGTGTCTCAATTTTTTCCTTCAGGAGGTATAATTATATGGCTGAGATGCCTAAATGCTGGCCGATATATTTCATTATCGTCAGGTTCGAGTTTTTTTATCACGATTACCTTAGAAATCGGAATGATTTCAGCTGATGGGTAAATAGTCTTAGAATTACAAAATTTGTAGGGTGAAACTGATTATTTTGAGTAACGACTATCCCTTATACTATGAGGACAACCCCTACAGACGGAACTAATCAGCTATTTAAATATAAGAAGAACTACCCCTAAAAGGGTGCGAATATTAATCATTTTTGGTAGGAAGATTTGTTACCATATGCGACTACAAAATAATAAATTACAGCGAATTCGGTTTAAAAACGCGGTTAAAAATACCGCGAAATTCAGTAAATTGGGGGTACCGATATATGGGGGCTACCAGATAAAGGGGCCGATATTTATAATTTGTAGTGGAGATATTTGTTACCCAAAAATAACCCAATGTAGCAAATTTCAGCGAATTCGGTGAAAAACGCGCTCAAGAACACCAAAATATCGAAAACGTGGACAAAAGACTCTATGCAAAATTTTGGAGATCTATCTCAATTCCTTCTAAAAATCGTATAATATTGAGTTGTTCAAAATTTTGATGAAAGTGGATATTCTTCTATGAGATTTATAAAAAAAAATTTTTGACCCTTGGGGTGGGGAGGTCGAGTTGTGTAAAAGAAGGAGTGGATCAACAAGTTCCATCTTCCAACAATAAACAGTTTAGTTCATATCGAATAGTCCTTTCGCATGATATTATAAAATTAATGTTCAGCACAATTTTGTGTGCAAGGTACCATAAGGAGTGAACTGATGAATCACATCTTCGGATTCGATCTAGACTAGGTAAAAATGTATATTTTGAATGAAATTTTACCATTTCTTTCGTTTTATATTCAATTTACAAATGCTTATCCTTTGTGGGAAATTTGACCCAAAGAAACATGAGGTCTAAAACCAATATGACTCACATTTTGCTGTAGCAAATATATTTTTAAATCTACGCAGTATTAGGTATTAGCCAAAATGTGTTTTTTTAATTGACATATTGGATAAATCTAGACATTTTTTTTCTTATAGCTAATAAGGCGTAAAATGTAAAAAAATCAGTTTAATACCCAATATTGCGTGGTAATTTTAAATAGTTTTGTTTTTACATAAATATGAGTTTTGAATTCTTGATCTATTAAAAGTCATTTTTAGTTTACAGGATTTGGATGCAGCAAGTTTTGTATTCGCCTGTCCAACAACCAACCAAAAAGTTAAGCATATGTATTTTGTAATGCTATTTTTAACTTCCGGTTTCCTGTTTGTCATCTGTTTGTTTGTTTGTTCATGGGTTTTGTCTTTTATTGTCTGTGTATGTTTTGGGTGTTTTGTGCATATGAGCTTGGAAACCCCTTGATGACGTTGTCCTTTGTGTATGTTTTAAAATATTCAGGAATGCATTTTTTTTGTTTTGGTGAAAATTTCTCACACTTCTATTTCCTGAAATTCATGTATGTAGACATGTTTGGTTTGATGTGACGTTTACATTAAAGGCGTTTTTGTTTTCACAAAGGAATTATTGCAAAACCCACAAAAAGTGGAATGTATATTACATAATCTATGTTTGTATAATTATTATTTTGTGCGAATACGATTTCGCATTAACAGATATTTTGCAAAAATCTATCCTTATCAACAATTGAAAATGTTCACATTCATTCTACTTCTTCGATCCACCTGCACTATGCATTTGCAACATTTTAATTTATGCTCTAATTTTGTCTGGTCTCTGAAGCGTTGTAATAATATAAATTGCCCCAGGGACATTTCTAATTTTACTATCGTTCGTTCAATAATTATTTAAGGGATTATTACAAAGTATACAAGGACCATACAGAGAGTTGGCCATAGCAATGCTAGATGATGTGTTCTCCGGTTTACAGTCGTCTGGATAAAAATTTAAACAAATTGTCAGCATTTAATTACAGTATCTCATTTGAGATGAGTGTATTTGTATAATTGTTAAATTTACACTTAATTGCAATAAGGAATACATTAAAGGAAGTTTCGAATAAGATAGAAATATTTGAAATAGTGTTTATTAGATAATTTATTTATAAGTTTAATTGAGTTTTGCGGAAGAAGTGACCATTGGTCAGTCTCCTACCAGGATCATAATTTAGCGATATTTTGGGGGTGAATGTACTATTCACTCCAATTTACCATCTGAAATCTAATTTGGACGAAGTAATGTTGCTATTCAGGAGAGAAGCAAACGAGTTGGAGACGTATCGTAAGTCTAAACGTAACACCGAATGGAAACTTTTGTAAAGGGCTATGTCATATTGACAGTCACCACTTCAATTGAAATATATGGCTACGATCTTCAACATACCGAAAATGGCGAGGGACCATACTATGCTAAAACAAAAGTCTACATTGACCGAATGTTAAATTGCAGTCACATCGGTGGGTCCCTCTTGACCGACTAGAGGTCAACAAATATTACAAATATTCAGTACAGCCCTTCTAATCACTTGTTCAGATTCCCTTCACCGTGGGTTGTGTTGTGATGATCGGCTTGTGGCCTATAGATCGAATCAAAAAAAGGCACCAAAAAATAAGTATTCGGTCCACTTCATCCCAAAATTATTATATGATCATCACCGAAAATTATAGGCGTTGTCGGTGACCATAACTTGAACCTCATTGAGAATTTCAAAGCGATCAGCGCAATAATCCGCTCTCTAGTGTGGTAATGGTTTACTAAATAATATATGATAAATATTTATGTGTAAGTCCCGCATCCGAGTACATACCACAATATAATTGGTATCAATTTAAAGGTCAACCACTCCTCTTGAACATACTATCAACTTCTCGGGTCTAAGGCCTTCAGACCCCATAGAATACAAATTTTGTAATTTTTCACACAAAAGTCCGGGCCCATTTGACCCTTCTCCGTGCAAAAATTCGCTGTGTTTAGGTCATAATTGCGGCCTCTGGAGCGACCAGAAAAACCTACAAAAATAACGTTTTTGGCCCATTTCATCCCCTAAATATTAACCGATCATTTCCAAAAACAATAGGGGTCTTCATTGGCCAGAACCCATCCTACATGCAAAATTTCGTAAAGATTGGTCCATAACTGTGGCCTGTATCGTGTTTACAAATTATAATGGACAGACGGACTGACGGACGGACGGACACACATGTCTAGATCGACTCAGCTAGTCGAGATATGACGATCGGTATACATAAAGGTGGGTCTAGGACCAATATTTCGCGGCATTACAAACTTTTTGGGCTGCACAAAGCTATAATACCCTGACAACATAGTTGTGTAGGGTATAAAAACAGTGAAAACTGTATGATACCCTATACCTTATACAACCACCATTCAGCTGCAAGTTCCTGCGGATCTATATACCAAATCTGAGCAATATTTCGCGATATTTGCACTCTCTTGACTGATTAGAGGTTAACAGCTCCTTTACTCCATAATATTCCTATTTTGTTATTCCTATTTGTTACGTCATTATTATGACACCCATTCGAATTAGTTGGTCACATCGTCTTTTGAACAATTTTGTGATGTTCGGTTTGTGACGTAGTCGCTCTCCAAAGAATCATCTTTTATAATCGGAAACTCATGCAAAATCTTTTAGCCATTAGCTCGAAATTTATGCACTCTAGTGCGGTAACATTAATACTTAACAATATCAGAACACGTAGAAACCTACAAGTATTTAGAGCAATCAAATTGGTGCCAATTTAAATTTCATCCATTCCTCTGGGATATACTATCAACTTATCAGGATTGTATATACACCATAGAATGTGAATATTTCACATATAAATTTGGGTCCATATGATCCGCTAAGTATTAAACGATATTCATCAAAACAGTTATGCTTATTCTTCTCAGCATAAAATTTCGTGATGTTCGGGTCATAATAGTAACCTCTAGAGCGAATAGAGGTCTTCTTTGGCCAGAACTTGTCCTATATGCAAAATTTCCTGACGAAGAGTCCATAACGATACGCGTCTTTGAAAATTATAATGGACAGAGAAATTATAATGTCTAGATCGACTTAGCTATTTCGCGGCAATACAAACTCTTTGGTCCACACAAAGCTATAATGCCCTTATGTGCTCGCTGACATTTTAATATCCATCGATATCAGTACATGAGAATAACACAAAATAGCAATGGGATATCCACACATCACACTAGATTTAATTCAGTACGCTGTGCCAAATTTCCTGCAAATCGAAGGATATATAGGGACTTTGGTGCACTATTTACCTAAAATCGGACGAAAACATATATGGGAGCTATATCTAAATCTGAACCGATTTTCACGAAACTTAACACACATCACTATAGACTTAATTCAGTACGCTATGCCAAATTTCGTGCAAATCAAGTGTATTTAGGGACTTTGCTGTTTTATTTACCTTAAATCGGACGAAAAATTATATGGGAGCTATATTTAAATCTAAACCGATTTTACCTAAACTTACTACTCATAATTCTAGTCTTAATTCAGTACGCTATGCCAAATTTCGTGCAAATCCATGGATATATAGGGACTTTGGTGCACCATTTACATAAAATCGGACGAATATATATATGGGAGCTACATCTAAATCTGAACCGATTTTTCCCAGTTTCAATAGGGTTTGTCCTTGGGCCAAATAAATGAGCTGTGCCAAATTTCATCCAATTCGAATCAAAAATGCGACCTGTACTTTATTTACAATTTAACATGGACAGACAGACGGACGGACATGCATAAATCGACTTAAAATGTGATTCTATGCATATTCTCAAAAGAGACCATGTGTCTATCTCGTTTCCTTTTGCCTGTTACAAACATATGCACAAAGACATAATACCCTGTTGCACAGTGTGGTGAAGGGTATAAAAAGTAAAAAAATCTTCAATATACCGAAAATCGATCGGTTCTTTCTTTATATGGAGCCTATTTCATAAGATCGACATCGAACGTTTTCGGCAAATACATTTTCACCATATTAAGAGTGCGGAATTCCGAATCAGAACCATTTGTGTGGGCAAATCTAGAAAAAACCTATAAAATACCGAGGTACATATAACGGTATATGAGGGCTATATGAAAACATGGACCTATATTAACTATTTCCTGCATGTGTGGCAGCTCGCAAATTACAGTTACTTTGCTGGGAAAATGAGGTAAACACATTTAACATACCGAAAAAGGTGCTGTACCGTTATATAGGAGATATATTAATATTATTAAAAAATTAACTTATATTGGAATAGTTCTATAAAAATTGTTTTCAACCTCCAAGAAATCGTAGAAAACCATATTATAACCACTTCCATAGCAAAATTCAACTAAAATTAAAATACCGAACATGAGACCGTACCGTTCTATGGAAGCTATACAAAAACGTGAAACGATATTGATAATATTTATTACAATGATTTGGGACCCCATGAGAATATAGGAAAATATCAAATTAAAGTCAATTCGGTTTTCCAAAATTCCATAAAAAGTGGAAGTAATTGTTGGTGGAGAGAATTTATACCCTATATTAATCTATAATATAAATTCGTTTAAAAAACGTACCTAAACATTTCAAAACATCGACATTTGGAAGGTATGGCGGCTATCCAATATTGAATAATGTCAAAATCATAAAAATCAAATATTGAGGGATATGGTTATATTGGGGATGTAGAAGAATGTTATTGTAATCATGAATATATTTCGAGGTGCTGCAAACGGAATGACACTCCACCTTATGGAGAAGGGTACGAAAATCCTATGTGTAGGAGAAATATATTTCGAAAAGTGTAAAGGCGGGACATGATGTAATCGACATATAATTTTATTTTGTTTGAGTTTATAACTACTTTATGGACACTCGGACGAATTTTTCAAGTTGCATTCCGTTATAGAAGATTTCTGCGAGTTTTGGACCTGTGTTAAGCATTCTATATAAATAAGTTGTAATCAAACGAAATTTTTTTTTAGCGTTCAGTTTTTTTTCACATCATTAGATATTATGAAGATAACAAAAAACGAAAGTCATTGTCTACTTCAGAGGACAGTTATAGATAACAGAACTTATCACGTCATATAACTAATTACGTATTTAAACAGACAAGTAATGTAAGTGTTTCTCAAAAAATACAGCTGTGTTCTAAAGTAAAAGCATTTATATTCACAAAAAATATGTACAAATGTAATTCGTTGCACCATTGAAGATTAAAAATGTCTATTTTCGAATAAAAAGTTCTGCGTATAACAGCATTACTCGATTGCGGGCAATGTCAATTTGACAAATGATTGCGTTGTATTGCGTCATGTGAAAGAAAAATAGATTTCAATCAAACTTTTTTGTTTGCTCCAAATCTAATATGCATAACAAGAAGTTTTCTTATTAGCGAAGTTTTATCGATTTATTATTTTCAAGAAAATTAGAAAATAAAAGAAGAAACATATTTTCTATTAAATAATTCTTTTGTTGAATAATAAGTATAATATTTTAATTGGTATGTATGTAAAAAATATTGCCATTAAAATGTTTCTTTATTTATTGTTTTTTTTTTTTTTAGAGAAAAGTCTGAATATATCAACATATGATTGATAATAGCATCTGTGCCCAGTCGTAGAACAATTTGATAAGAGTAATATCACTTTTCGAAATAATTTTCAAAATATCCGAGACCTATGGTACAGTTTATTATGTCTTTGTGCATATGTTTGTAACAGGCATAAGGAAACGAGATGGTTCCTTTTGAGAATATGCATAGAATCACTTTCTGAGTCGATTTACGCATGTCCGTCCGTCCGTCTGTCCTTCCATGTATTTTTGTGAACAAAGTGCAGGTGCAGTTTATGAACTGATTTGGATGAAATTTGGCATAGGTCACTTATTTGGCTCAAGGACGAACTCTATTGAAATTGGGAAAAATCGGTTCAGATTTAGATATAACACCCATATATATATTCGTCCGATTTAATGTAAATGGTGCACCAAAGTCCATATATATCTTTCGATTTGCACGAAATTTGGCACAGCGTAATGAATTAGGTGTAGAATGATGTGTGTTAAGTTTCGTGAAAATCGGTTCAGATTTAGATATAGCTCCAATATATAGTTTCGTCCGATTTAATGTAAATGGTCCCTATATATCTTTCGATTTGCACGAAATTTGGCACAGTGTAATGAATTAGGTGTAGAATGATGTGTGTTAAGTTTCCTGAAAATCGGTTCAGATTTAGATATAGCTCCCATATATATTTTCGTCCGATTTAATGTAAATGGTGCACCAAAGTTCATATATATCTTTCGATTTGCACGAAATTTGGCACAGCGTACTAAATTAGGTCTAGAATGATGTGTGTTAGGTTTCCTGAAATCGATTCAGATTTAGATATAGCTTCTATATCTGACCAAATGAAAAATTTAGCATCGGTTGCAGAATGACATGTTTATTTATTACGACCGAGAATGCGTTCCAAAATTTCGTTGTCTTTATAGGCTCTAAATACATTTTTTTTTTGTAAATGTGGATAGATACGCTTTACTAATTTCCATCGCATTTAACAATTCGCTAAGATTGACCAGGGTGAAATCTTAAAAATTCAAAGTTTTGGTAAAGTTATGAGCATTTTTTCAATATAGAGAAGGGGGCAAAAATATGTACCGTACTAATTTGTGTATACAGTCCAAATTATTTAATTCGCTTCATATTCGAGTTATACGAATTCTGCCATCAAAATTAATTTTAATACTTGTACATAAGAATATAGAGAATAATTTAAACAAAATTTTCCGTCTATTGAACTTTTATTTTTCAGAAAGAATGTAATACAATACCCGAATGCAAGGATGTAGCGATGTCAAATTTTGTTTATATCCTATTTAGGATAGTTGCATTAAATCAGTGAACAGAAAATGATTCTATGATTACAGAAAAAAAAATTCGGGGCTCAAAGGGTGAAATGTACAATCATCGGTCGGGAACCTTATGAACCAAATATGAACGAATATTGTAACTATCCAAAGTAACTTTTAAATAATAAGTACATAGGAGAAAAAAAGAAAAAGACTCTTAAACTACTCATCTAGAATCCGGAATATTAAATTAGAGCCAATAGGTTGGAAAAAGCGTCTAGGACCGAAGATGATCGATATCTCTATATTGGGACTAAACATCCTAGGAGTAGTAGAAATGCAATTGCAAAAGTCTAAACAATGTTTCAAATCACAGAAATTCAGGTTGAAAAACTCGGTTGAAACTTCAACATATCGAACATAAAACGGGACATTTGTATGGAGGATATTCTAAAACATTAACCTATATTGAATAATATCTGGAAATCATTTATTTTATGCACCACGAATGAGATATGCCAAATTGTAGCCACTTCAATGAGAAAATTCAGTTAAAACCTTAATAATAACGAAAATGGGATAGGACTTGTCATGGAGGCTATGTAAACATCGTGTTATAATGAAAATTGTCGAAAAATATGTTTTTTCGCTCCCAAAAAAAAAATACGCATAGGCAAATTACACAATTTCAGTGGAAAATTCGATCAAAACCTTAAAAACACCGGGATCTTTATATGAAGGCCATATTATATCAGTGAGCGGAGCAGTATAGTCGGACGGGCCTGACAATATGATACCTTACACAACTACTACTGAGCTCTAAGTTTCTGCCGATCTATATTCCAAACCTATGCAATATTTCGCGATATTGGCACTCTTTTACCTCCTCTGCGGATTCTTTTCCGAATCATTTTTCCCGGATTAAAATATTGACCCATAAGATTCAAATTTTGTTATTTTAGATAACAAATTTTGTTATTTAGATCGAAAATTGGGCACGACCTTTCATGGGGGATATGACTAAAAATCGACTAATATCGAACTTTTTTTAAAAAGAGGTTTATCGTTCCGAAAGGACCGAAATTCGAATAAACCCATGTAAATACCGGTACCTTTAAATGAATGTCATGCAAAATAGGAACCTATTACTGAAATTCGGAAGGGAAATGCTGCTGAATCGCAATAAAAGCTCTGAAAACTGGGCGGGAATTTTATGTGGGGGCTATATTATTATACCCTTCACCACACTGTGGTACAGGGTATTATGTATTTGTGCATATTTTTGTAACATGCAAAAATAATCGAGATAGACCCATGGTTCCTTTTGAGAATATGCATAGAATGACTTTCTGAGTCGATTTATGCATGTCCGTCCGTCCGTCTGTTAGTGTTAAATTGTAAACAAAGTACAGGTCGCATTTATGATCCGAATTGGATGAAATTTGGCACAGCTCACTTGTTTGTCCCAATGACGAACCCTATTGAAATTGGGAAAAATCGGTTCAGATTTAGATATAGCTCCTATATATATTTTCGTCCGATTTAAGGTTAATGGTGCACCAAAGTCATTATATAACTTTGGATTTGCACGAAATTTGGCACAGCGTAATGAATAAGGTCTAGAATGATGTCTGCCAAGTTTCCTGAAAATCGGTTCAGATTTAGATATAGCTCCCATATATATCTTCGTCCGATTTAAGGTAAATTGTGCACCAAAGTCCCTATATATCGATTTGCACGAAAATTGGCACAGCGTAATGAATAAGGTCTAGAATGATGTCTGCCAAGTTTCGTGAAAATCGGTTCAGATTTAGATATAGCTCCCATATATATTTTCGTTCGATTTCATGTAAATGGTGCCCCACAGTCCCTATATATCTTTCGATTTGCACGAAATTTGGCATAACGTATTGAATTAAGTCTAGAATGATGTGTGTAAAGTTTCAAGAATATTGGTTCCGATTTAGATATAGCTCCATATATAGTTTCGGCCGATTTTAGGTAATTGGAGCACCAAAGTCCCTAGAAATCTTTTAATTTGCACGAACTTTAGTATTTTCCTTACTGGTTAAAATTTGGAACTATACGGACAATTTTCCGATTCGGTTAAGTAACGCGCCCATAAAGCCCTATATACCGAATAATGGAGGTGTCGGTATATATTAGGATTATACTAAAATGTGGGTCTGGATTAATATTTTTGGTAGGAAGATTTGGTAGAAAATCGTGTCAAACTCATGAAATTACCGAAAAGTTTTATAGGGGCTTTGCTACTCAATACGAACCCAAATTCTGTTGAAAACGAACCGCTGTGGTTATATTTTACATATGTATCCCTTTCGAAGGAACATTGACATGAAATTGAATGAATGTAAGTATGTGATCTTCATTTCATTCGGGTAGATTTAGAGTCGTTTGCGTACAATGCGACACATTTATGTAAATCGATTTAAATCACTGTTCCAAAATTAATATCAATCAGATACCCGTTCGAAATATATATGGAAGCTATGTCTGCATCTGCACCTAT
Source organism: Musca vetustissima (assembly GCF_032173495.1). Taxonomy (NCBI): domain Eukaryota; kingdom Metazoa; phylum Arthropoda; class Insecta; order Diptera; family Muscidae; genus Musca; species Musca vetustissima. The sequence continues at coordinate 60,663 of NW_026887625.1, read as the reverse complement.
TTCAACAAAACGCAATAACGTCATTCTAGTGTCAATTTCATACCCTGAGCAAAATTTCCTGTCAATTGGACAAACATTACGAGTTTGGTACGCCATTTACGAAAATAGATATGGGAGGTATATCTATATCTGCACCGATTTTCACGAAACTTAACACACATCATTCTAGACGTAATTCAGTCCGCTATGCCAAGTTTCGTGTAAATCGAAAGAAATGTAAAGGCTTTGGAAATTTATTAACATAAAATCGTACCAAAATATGTATGGGTGCTATATCTAAATCTGATATAGCACCCAAATATATGCCAAATTTTATCAAATCGAAAGAAATGCAGGGTCCTTGTACTAAATTAACATATAATCGGACGATTTTCACGAAACTTAACACACATCTTTCTAGACTTGAATTCAGTACGCTATGCAAAATTTCGTGCAAATCGAAATATATATATGGACTTTGTTGCACCATTTACATGAAATCGGACGCAAATAATATATGAGAGTAATATCTAAATCTGAACCGATTTTACCCAATTTAATAGGGTTCGTCCTTCTGCCAAATTTCATCCAATTCGGATCATAATTGCGACCTGTACCTTGTTTACAATTTAACATGAACAGGCAGACGGACGGACATGCATAAATCGTCACAGAAGTGAAGAGATTCTATGCATATTCTCAAAAGGATCCATTTGTCGATTTCGTTTCCTTTTGCCTGTTACAAACATATACAGAAAGACATAATACCCTGTGCCACAGCGTGTTGAAGGGTATAAAAACTGGTGGAGGGACTGTCATGTTCTGGGGGTGTATTGCTCGTAATGGCCTCGGTAACTTTGTACCAATTGTCGGAAACATGAACCAACATCAATATTTATTGATTTTGAGGGACCACGCATTGCCTTCTGGACAGAAATTAATAGGGCGTCATTTTATTTTACAGCAGGACAATGCTCCCTGCCACCGGAGTAAACTGATTAAAGAATGTTATTTGAATTTTGCCTTGTAAGGGCAGTGATCATTTGAAAGTAATTTTAAGTGGTTATTTATACTCTTTCGAGTCGAGCTTGATGATCTAAGTTTTGCAATGAAAAGGAAAGCCAGGAGAAGAACCTACGTATCCACCATTATGCGACGCGTTTCGCCGTTGGTTAAGCGGCTCATCAGGCATATTGGGCTATGTGGCTTTACAAATGTCGTACGTTGATATCTTGTATTTATTCCGCCCTGATGCGAAACTTGCATATGCGAATTAAATTCAAATTTGTCAAAGTTCGACATTTGGCTAGGGCTCGAACCTAGGTCCTCTGAGCAACACTAATGTTGCCAAGACCGCTTAACGTTCTGAGCCATCAACACTTCCAAAAACGGTTGCGCAAAAACATGTGTATACCAGGAAGCAATTGTAGGTGTTTGGATTAATTATCCATCTCTACAACAAAAATCTGCTTTGAAAAGGACTGTTCCTAGAATGAAGACAAATGTCGAACTTTGACAAATTTGAATTTAATTCGCATATGCAAGTTTCGCATCAGGGCGGAATAAATACAAGTTATCAACGTACGACATTTGTAAAGCCACATAGCCCAATATGCCTGATGAGCCGCTTAACCAACGGCGAAACGCGTCGCATAATGGTGGGTACGTAGGTTCTTCTCCTGGCTTTCCTTTTCATTGCAAAACTTAGATCATCAAGCTCGACTCGAAAGAGTATAAATAACCACTTAAAACTGATTAAAGAATATTTTAAAGATATGGATCTCAATGTGCTGAGTTGGCCACCTCAAAGTCCTGATTTAAATGTTATTGAGAATGTGTGGGCGTATATAAAAAGAAAGAGAAAGATTTCACTGAATAAAACTCGAGATGAGACTATTTCAGAAGTTACCGCTCTATGGAACGAGGTTCCAGCGGACTTGCTGAAAACGCTGGTGGATTCCGTACCGAGGCGGCTCCAAAAGGTGATTGCAGCTAACGGAGGTTATACCTTCTACTAATCTCTACATTAAACATGTATTTTGTTGCTGTTATAGAGATTTAAGCAATATTTATTAATCATTTCTCCTTTGTCAAAATACTTTTGCCAAGCCATTAAAATGGTTATATGTAAAAATGTTAGTTTTTTAAATGAATTACTTTTTGGTTATATTTTTTAAATATGTATTTTATCTAAACCTTACTAAAAAACAACGTGTCTCATTTGTATTCTCTAAAATAACAATTTAAATAAACGAAAGCTGTTTTTATTTTCTTGACAAAATAATTATGCCTATGACTGTACTTTATAAGCTTGAAATGTTAATTTATTGGACTTATAAACGGATGGACATAGTTAATATTCCATACTATGGTGGAGGGCAGGGACGTACGCAGGGGGGCGGTCCGAATTCACCGGATTTAGCTCCCCCAACTGACTTTCTCTCTTCCCAACACTGCAGACACAGAGAAAAGCGTTTTGTTACGTTTGAGGGGAGATTTCAAAAATATTACAGTTGCCCTAGTCAAAAACTATTTTTAATAAGCCACAAAGGCAAATTCTCACACAAAATAATCTTTCTAAAGCGTAGTAATTCGCTAGTCTCTAATTCTATATTATGACAAGTTCATTAAGTGGTATTTTGGAATCAATTGTTTAATATCCCCTAATAACAGCGTGATGAATAATTACAGTTTCCCCAAATAATAATCATCTGTGGGGAAACTTGTTTCAAATTATTACCACACAAAATGGGTGCTATGATTTGCAATGAAATCTTTAAAACCATAATCTGAAATTTAAACAAATATAACAAATTAAATATTAAAATGATTTTAATAAATCACGAATGCAATTTGAAATGCACTCATGATTGTGCGTTTCAAATTAGCCCTTTTGTTAATGTTAACATATTAGGAATATCAACCACATCATTTGAAATAATTTATATTGTAACACGTGGAAACGTGTATAGTCAAGTAAGTCGTAACGATTTGTTCGGTGTAAAAAATAATTGTTTGCTCCCAACGTATGCAGCCTATAATGATGATATGACAGTTTCACTTATTTTTCTCATAAAATGTGCATCCAATTAAAATCGCATGAGATAAAATTGTTTTACAACTTGGATAACAAACCAGTTGAACGCAAGTGAATTTAAATCGGTTTGCAGTGACGAAACGAAACGCAAGATAAATGCCCATAAATGTCAGAACCGTATAATAACGAACACAACAATGTGTTATTATTTATTTATGAATGCAATTCATTGCATTCCTTATTTACAAGATGTTACTTAATTGTGTGCGGTTGCATGTGCAAATGCATTGTTTTAAAAAAGGGCAAAATTGCATTGAAGTAGATTTAGTTGTGATTCGTCAATAGGTTAAGTAGCATTGGAAACGGTTATCTCGATTGCGGAAATATGAGTATTACCTACGATAAAGTTAATAAAATATGGTCTAGTGAAAGAGAAGATCCCATTTATAGTGAGAGTACATCATTGGGACAAATTGTCTATCAACAATTGCAAAATTTTCCCAATAAAGTGATACAGGTTCGTTGCAGGTGTTGGTCAGTTATTTATATAAAGTGAAACAAATACAGAATATTTATCGATCTCTGGACGACAAATTAACATACGTTGTAGCTGAGTTTTGGTTTATTGTGAAATGCGTAAACTTTTGTTTCATACGTTATAATTTTTGTCATAAAAATATAAACAAGTGAAAAAGCATTAAGTTCGGAACTTTGGATACCCTCCACCATGACAAATACTTGAAATGAAAATATAGAGAACATACCAAAAAGTGAACCTATACCAATAATTCTACATGTAAACCATTGTGTACACCAAATAAAAATTTTAACAATTTTTAATGAAAACCCCAAAGTGTGGACTTATAATAATAACGCACGGTAGAAAATACTATCCTCAAACTACTGCAATTTAGATTACAATGTTAGATTACATAGTGTAGGAATTAGCGAATATTTGGGGTTACAATTATATGAGGCCTATGACTAATTAATGACCGACAAATGTCAATTTCGAAACCAATATTTTTGTTTTGTGTCCCAATTCTTTCCTTCAGGGGTGTATAATTATATGGTGGAGACGCCTAAATGCTGGCCGATATATTTCATTATCGTCAGGTTCGAATTTTTTATCACGAAAGCAGTATGATTACAAACGATGGCTAAATCGTCTTAAAATTAAATAATTTGCAGGATAAAACTGACTATTTCGAGTAACGACATTCCCCCTATACTATGGTAAAAACGCCTATATGGGGACAACCCCTACACATGGAACTAATCAGCTAACTATTTTAATATAAGAAGTTATATTGGAAGAATATTAATAATTTTTGGTAGGAAGATTTGTTACCATATGCGACCAAAAATTCCAAATATGGGGGCTACCAGAAAAAAGGACCGATATTTATAATTTGTAGTGGAGACATTTGTTACCCAAATATAACCAATTTACCAAATTTCAACGAATTCGGTTTGAAAAACGCGATCAAGAACCCCAAAATACCGTTATATGGGGGCTACCAGAAAAAGTGGACCGGTATTTATAAATTGTAGTGGAGACCTTTGGTATCCAAAAATAACTCAACGTACCAAATTTCAGCAAAATACCGAAAATTGGGGATGTCATTTTGTGGGGGCTATCCGAAAAATGGAACTATATTAATAATTTTTGGTGGAGACATGGAACCCAAAAAGAACCCAATGTACCAAATTTCAGCGAATTCGGTTGAAAAACGCGCTTAACAACCCCAAAATGGCAAAAATTGAGTGGTACCCTTATATGGGGGCTATGACTAAACGTGGAGCGATGTAGCCCATCTTCGAACTTGACCTGCCTGTAGACAAAAGACCCTATGAAAATTTTTAGCGATATATCTCAATTCCTTCAGAAGATAACGTGATTACAACAGACGGACGGACGGACAGATGGACATGGCTAGATCGTCTTTCAATTTTACCCTGATCAAGAATATATATACTTTATAGTAACGGAAATGAATATTTCGATGAGTTACAGACGGAATGACAAAATTAATATACCCTACATACTGTGGTGGATGGTATAAAAAATACCTGCAGTATGAATTTTGCACATCAATTTTAATTACTCTCATGGGACATATCGGTGAACTTTCTGGTATAGCCTCATTACAGTAACACTCAAAATTCGGGATTTTTATGCTTTTGGGTACATTTTTAGGGCATAATGCAATAATATAGTTCCCATATAAACGTTTCGACGATTTGAGGAATCTTAAAATGCACACACGTGGTGGATGTTATAAGAAGTTCGGCTGTTATTTACTTACAAAAATTTAAACAAGTTCGATTTAGTTACAGATAACAACATTGGCAACAATTTGTACTAACATTTGGAAAGTCGTCCTTAATAAAGACAAGTGAAAAAGCGTTAAGTTCGGCCGGGCCGAACTTTGGATACCATCCTTGGATAACTTTGGATACCCTGACAGGTACTTGAAATTAAATATATGGAAAATACCAAAAAGTGGACCTACACCGACATTTCTACAAATCGATTATGTAAATCATAATGTAAACCATAGACCATAAATCAAAACCCCCAAAATACTGAAAATTAGGAGGTACCGTTATATGGGGACAACCAGAAAAAGTGGACCTATATTCATAATTTTTAGTGAATATATTTAGTGTACAATAGGAACCCAATATACCAAATTTCAGCGAATTCGGTTGAAAAGCGTACTCAAGAACTGCAAAATAGGGAAAATCGGGGGTACCGTTATATGGGAGCTATGCCTAAACGTGGACCGATATATCCCATCTGTCTGCAGACAAAAGACAAACCTATGCAAAATGTCAGCACCCTATATCAATTCCTTCAGAAGATGGCGTGATTACAGCAGACGGACGGACATGGCTAGATCGTCTTAGAATTTTACCCTGATCTTTTCATTGCAAAACTTAGATCGTTATGATCGATTCGAAAGAGTATAAATAACGCACTGATCAAAAATATATATATACTTTATACGGTCTTAAATGAATATTTCGATGAGTTACAAACGGAATGACAAAATTAATATACCCTCCAACTATGGTGGAGGGTTTAAAAATAATGGTTCGAATGTACCAGAAATTGCAGGAATTACTAAATATTAATAAAAAATTCCAATTATAAGTAAATGTTTGAAATTAAAACTCGAAGGTGGGAAATACTCTAAAGGAATGCTTAGATTTCGATACGCTTTATTGAATAATGCCAGTATATTTATGTAGGTGATTTGGAGGGGGCTTTGGTCGTATTGGCTAATGGGTGTGCTTTAAAGGAGTAACATATTATTCAACATGTCAAGAAACGCCTGGTATCACCACATAAACATACACAGAAAAAAAGCCACCCCGAAATTTTTGATTAAAAGCTTCATCAGCGTTCGACAAAAAGATGTCGATAAAATATTTCAAACGTAGTCGGAAATGTTTATCAAACACCAACAATTCACAAAAAAACCATCAACAAACGAGTTTGACCAAAAAAATTATTAAATTTGTTGGACAATTTTTAATAATTTTTTTGTAATATGCCATATTATTTTTTATTACGTTATTACAAAGTACTTTGTTGAATAGATTGTAAAAGATGGATAACAAATATAAGTTTTTATTCGGTATAGAGCTACACATTTAGTTTAAAGTCGTTAAAATACTGAAAATTTGGAGTGTTTTTGTGGGAGAGCTGTAATAATAAGGGTAAAAATCGGCAATTGCTGTTTAAAAGGTTTTGTATCGTACTACAAGAAATTTAATTTGAAATAATAATAATAATTTGATAAACAAGATTGTCAATATGAAAAATATTTTATCGATTAACAAAATAAAATTCAACAAAATTTTTAGTATATATGAGAATTGTTTTATCAAAATATTTTCGAATGGGATTACAATTTTTTTTATCGGCGATTGTAAATATGACCTTTATTTTTATCGGCGAAAAATCAATCGAATTTTAATTGGATTTTTGAATTTTTTTATCAAATGGTTACAATTTTTTTTTCTGTGTATCAATGCTGGAGTCGTTTATCAAAAAATATATCTGTGACCATACTATGAGGTTCACACTGAAAATAATTATGAGGTTCATGAGTGAAAATAATTAAAATCGTCTGCAACCCTCCTTTCGTGGTTATGCTTAAACACGGAAATACATATGTTTGTAACAGGCAAAAATAATCGAGATAGATCCATGGTTCCTTTTGAGAATATGCATAGAATCACTTTCTTAGTCGATTTATGCATGTCCGTCCGTCCGTCTGTCTGTCCATGTTAAATTGTAAACAAAGTACAGGTCGCATTTATGATCCGAATTGGATGAAATTTGGCACAGCTCATTTGTTTGAAAATCGGTTCAGAGTTAGATATAGCTTCCATATATATTATCGTCCGATTTAAGGTAATTGGTGCATCAAAGACCCTATATATCTTACGATTTGCACGAAATTTGGCATAACGTACTGAGTTGAGCGTAGAGTGATGTCTGTCAAGATTTGTGAAAATCGGTCAAGATTTAGATATAGCTCCCATATATATTTTCGTCCGATTTAATGTAAATGGTGCACCAAAGTCCACATATATCTTTCGATTTGCACGAAATTTAGCATAGCGTGCTGAATTAAGTCTAGAATGATGTGTGCAAAGTTTCGTGAAAATTGGTTCAGATTTAGATGTAGCTCCCATATATAGTTTCGTTCGATTTCATGTAAATGGTGCACCAAAGTCCCTATATATCTTTCGATTTGCACGAAATTTGGCATAACGTACTGAGTTGAGCGTAGAGTGATGTCTGTCAAGTTTTGTGAAAATCGGTCAAGATTTAGATATAACTCCCATATATATTTTCGTCCGATTTAATGTAAATGGTGCACCAAAGTCCACATATAGCTTTTGATATGCACGAAATTTGGCATAGCGTACTGAATTTAGTCCAGAATGATGTGTGACAAGTTTCGTGAAAATTGGTTGAGATTTAGATACAGCTCCCTTATATTATAGATTGATTTTAAGTAATTGACACACCAAGGAATCAATAGGATAGGAACAAAACGTACTGAAATTAGTATAACCTAACCTGTGACAAGTTTCGTTGGAATCGGTTCATATTTGGATATAGCTTCCATATATATTTTCGTCCGATTTGAAGTAAATGGTGCATCAAACTCCTCATGCTTGTCAGATTGTCTGAAATGTTGCTGAATGTACAAAATTGAGCATAGAATTACGTAGATCTAGGTAGATTCACATTTAGATATATATCACATATTTTATTTCATCCAATTTAATGTTAATAGTCCTGTTTAATATACACATAGTGGTGAAGGGTATCATATTGTCGTCCCGTCCGACTTTACTACTTTCCTTACTGGTTTGACATGTCCAAGGCGAATCGTGATCTTGTTTGATTCGAACTTGGCACACCTTAAATATCGGTTATATAGTCCCATCCCCTCTGGTACATGTCTTACAATTGTATATGGGGTATTATTTGCTTTAATTTCAGATCGATGATACAAATAATACCAAAGTAACGAGTCAGCAAACATTACTCTGGGGCATACGCATAGCACAACACTTGAGAAAACTACAGTTGAGCGAGAACGATGTTATAAGCATTGTGGCTAGCAATACGACATATGTCCTACCCGCCGTACTGGGTTGTCTGTTTAATGGTACACCAATACATACAGTTAATCCAAAATTGGACTTGGGTAAGTTTTCGCGACGTTAGGGCAATTGTTTATAGTTACAAATAAAATCCCGTTATTATAACTTCAGGCTTATGGCAAATGAGAGTATATACACTTTGCTACTTCAAAAATATGCCTCGTCGAAATTTCGTTTCAAACACCAAGGTTCTTTGGGCCAAACTAGTTCCAACCAATTTGAGATCGAAAAATTTTTATTTTTCTTTTTACAAAAAATAAAATTTTAATCTATTTTCAGACACTATTTCCCATTGTTTAAATATAACCAAACCGAAATTAATATTCTGCGATGGAGATAACTATGAATTATTACAAAAGGCATCAAGTTCGTTTAGGACTAAGTTGTATACGTTATCGGGACATGTAAAAGGTGTAACCAAAATTGAAGATCTATTGGAAGTTACAACAACCGAAAATTCATATAGGTAAGTCCCCAAACTGCATTTTTTAAAGTAGAATGATCCGAGTGAGTCAAATGCCAAACCTAACATAACGACTTTTTACTGGTTTTAAATATTTTCCAGACCTGTAAAGTTATCCAAGGGAATTCATCAAACCGTAGCAATTCTTTGTTCTTCGGGGACAACTGGCAAGCCTAAAGCCGTTTGCATTTCATCTTCACTGTTCCTCATACACGATTGGTAAGATTCCCTTATATATGTCTATATTCTATTCTATTTTAACTTTTCTGATAATCTCAAATAAATTTCCAGGGTCAATAACTATGACAGCGTTCTCTACATATCCAGTGGTATTGATTGGATTACCGGCATATTTTTCCTTTACAGCAGCTGTATACGAGGCTTTACAAGGATAATATTTAACAAAAGTTTTGAAGCAGGTCACTTCTTGGAAATTCTTCATAAATACAAAATTACTACAGCTTTCCTATCATCCCGCTACGTTGCTGCATTGGTTCAGCATCCGAATGTATCCCGCGAATCTCTAAAACACTTGAAAGCCATAACATTTGGTGGTTCGACGCTGAGTGAAGTAAATTCGGAAAAATTAATACAAATATGTACTGAAAGTGCACAAATTGGCTTTTGTTATGGCAGCACAGAAATGGGTCCAATAACCCAAAGATTGGAAAAACGGAAATTCAATTCAGTGGGAAAATTATTCAATAATCTTCAAATGGCCATTGTTACCGATGACGGGCAGCATTGTGGCCCAAATGAAATTGGAGAAATTGTAATCAGAATGCCTCATCCATGGAATGGTTATTACAATAACCCCCTTGAAACTGAAAAGGCCTTTGATAGTCGGGGATGGTTCCACAGTGGAGATTTGGGTTATGTAGATGATGAGCATGATTTATTTATTGTCGATCGTAAAAAGGAAATTTTGAAATATAGAGGCATGCAATTTTCAACAAATGAAATTGAAGGAGTCATTGCTGAGCTGCAGGGGGTTCGTGATGTCTGTGTGGTATCTATGGTTAATGAAACCGATGGTGATTTGGCGGGAGCTTTGGTAGTATTGGCTGAGGGGTGTACTTTAAAGGAGCGACATATTATCGAACATGTCAAGAAACGCCTGGTGTCACCGCATAAACATCTCAATGCCGGAGCCTACTTTGTTGACAGGTTACCTCAGAATTTAAATGGTAAATTAATTAAGAAAGAAGCCAGAGAATTATTGAAGATATTGTCTCAGAAAAATCATTAGAATTCGTTATATATTTATTAAGGGGATTGTGTAGAATGTAAAAATAAAATCAGTAAATAAATAAAAAATATTCTTAAAAATCAGAGGCGACCACAAAAATCTATTTTTGTTGTAAAAAATCTTTAAAAATATTTAAAAAACTAAACTTTTATAGCATTGAACATTTCTATACTCTACACAACTATGTTGTCAGGGTATTATAGCTTTGTGAAGCTCCAAGAGTTTGTAACGCCACGAAATATTGGTCCTAGACAAACCTTTAAGTATACAGATCGTCATATCTCGACTAGCTGAGTCGATGTGTCCGTCCGTCTGTCCATTATAATTTGTAAACACGATACAGGCCACAGTTATGGACCAATCTTCACCAAACTTGTTTTTGCATGTATGATGGGTTCGGCCCAATAAAGACCCCTATTGTTTTTGGAAAATATCGGTTAATATTTAGGGGATGAAGTGCACCAAATACTTAATTTTTGTCGGGTTTTCTGGTCGCTCCAGAGGACGCAGTTATGACCCAAACATGGAGAAGGGGATTGGGTCAAAGAATAAGCATGCCTATTTTGATAAAGATCGGTTAATGTTCAGCGGGTCAAATGGATCCTGACTTTTGTGTGAAAAATTACAAAATTTGTATTCTGTGACGTATACATTTACTCCTGAAGGACATAGAGCCATTACCACACTGGAGGGCGGAATTAAGCGCTGATCGCTTTGAAATTTTCCATGAGGTTCCAGTTATAGTCCACGCCTATTATGGCCCTTGAAAAAAATATTTTTAATAAATCCACGCCTATTATGGCCCTTGAAAAAAATATTTTTAATAAATCCACGCCTATTATGGCCCTTGAAAAAAATATTTTTAATAAATCCACGCCTATTATGGCCCTTGAAAAAAATATTTTTAATAAATCCACGCCTATTATGGCCCTTGAAAAAAATATTTTTAATAAATCCACGCCTATTATGGCCCTTGAAAAAAATATTTTTAATAAATCCACGCCTATTATGGCCCTTGAAAAAAATATTTTTAATAAATCCACGCCTATTATGGCCCTTGAAAAAAATATTTTTAATAAATCCACGCCTATTATGGCCCTTGAAAAAAATATTTTTAATAAATCCACGCCTATTATGGCCCTTGAAAAAAATATTTTTAATAAATCCACGCCTATTATGGCCCTTGAAAAAAATATTTTTAATAAATCCACGCCTATTATGGCCCTTGAAAAAAATATTTTTAATAAATCCACGCCTATTATGGCCCTTGAAAAAAATATTTTTAATAAATCCACGCCTATTATGGCCCTTGAAAAAAATATTTTTAATAAATCCACGCCTTGATAAATCCACGCCTATTATGGCCCTTGAAAAAAATATTTTTAATAAATCCACGCCTATTATGGCCCTTGAAAAAAATATTTTTAATAAATCCACGCCTATTATGGCCCTTGAAAAAAATATTTTTAATAAATCCACGCCTATTATGGCCCTTGAAAAAAATATTTTTAATAAATCCACGCCTATTATGGCCCTTGAAAAAAATATTTTTAATAAATCCACGCCTATTATGGCCCTTGAAAAAAATATTTTTAATAAATCCACGCCTATTATGGCCCTTGAAAAAAATATTTTTAATAAATCCACGCCTATTATGGCCCTTGAAAAAAATATTTTTAATAAATCCACGCCTATTATGGCCCTTGAAAAAAATATTTTTAATAAATCCACGCCTATTATGGCCCTTGAAAAAAATATTTTTAATAAATCCACGCCTATTATGGCCCTTGAAAAAAATATTTTTAATAAATCCACGCCTATTATGGCCCTTGAAAAAAATATTTTTAATAAATCCACGCCTATTATGGCCCTTGAAAAAAATATTTTTAATAAATCCACGCCTATTATGGCCCTTGAAAAAAATATTTTTAATAAATCCACGCCTATTATGGCCCTTGAAAAAAATATTTTTAATAAATCCACGCCTATTATGGCCCTTGAAAAAAATATTTTTAATAAATCCACGCCTATTATGGCCCTTGAAAAAAATATTTTTAATAAATCCACGCCTATTATGGCCCTTGAAAAAAAATATTTTTAATAAATCCACGCCTATTATGGTCCTTGAAAAAAATATTTTTAATAAATCCACGCCTATTATGGCCCTTGAAAAAAATATTTTTAATAAATCCACGCCTATTATGGCCCTTGAAAAAAATATTTTTAATAAATCCACGCCTATTATGGCCCTTGAAAAAAATATTTTTAATAAATCCACGCCTATTATGGCCCTTGAAAAAAATATTTTTAATAAATCCACGCCTATTATGGCCCTTGAAAAAAATATTTTTAATAAATCCACGCCTATTATGGCCCTTGAAAAAAATATTTTTAATAAATCCACGCCTATTATGGCCCTTGAAAAAAATATTTTTAATAAATCCACGCCTATTATGGCCCTTGAAAAAAATATTTTTAATAAATCCACGCCTATTATGGCCCTTGAAAAAAATATTTTTAATAAATCCACGCCTATTATGGCCCTTGAAAAAAATATTTTTAATAAATCCACGCCTATTATGGCCCTTGAAAAAAATATTTTTAATAAATCCACGCCTATTATGGCCCTTGAAAAAGAATATTTGTAATAAATCCACGCCTAATATGACCCTTGAAAAAATATTTTTAATAAATCCACGCCTATTATGGCCCTTGAAAAAGAATATTTGTAATATATCCACGCCTAATATGGCCCTTGAAAAAAATATTTTTAATAAATCCACGCCTATTATGGCCCTTGAAAAAATATTTTTAATAAATCCACGCCTATTATGGCCCTTGAAAAAATATTTTTAATAAATCCACGCCTATTATGGCCCTTGAAAAAAATATTTTTAATAAATCCACGCCTATTATGGCCCTTGAAAAAAATATTTTTAATAAATCCACGCCTATTATGGCCCTTGAAAAAAATATTTTTAATAAATCCACGCCTATTATGGCCCTTGAAAAAAATTTTTTAATAAATCCACGCCTATTATGGCCCTTGAAAAAAATATTTTTAATAAATCCACGCCTATTATGGCCCTTGAAAAAAATATTTTTAATAAATCCACGCCTATTATGGCCCTTGAAAAAAATATTTTTAATAAATCCACGCCTATTTTGGCCCTTGAAAAAAATATTTTTAATAAATCCACGCCTATTACAGCCCTTGAAAAAAATATTTTTAATAAATCCACGCCTATTATGACCCTTGAAAAAAATATTTTTAATAAATCCACGGCTATTATGGCCCTTGAAAAAAATATTTTTAATAAATCCACGCCTATTATGGCCCTTGAAAAAATATTTTTAATAAATCCATGTTTTGAATATTGTGATTGATTAGTTAATTGGCAACACATATATTTTATGTAAGTAGAGATCCCTACAATGATAAGTTACAATAAATATATATGGTTATTTTAAATGAAAGGATAGTGATGTAAGTAATCATTATGAATTATCTAGAATAAGAAATATCTAGAGTTAGAAGGTTCTAGAATAAGATAAGAATATATATAAGGAAATGTAACTAGATAGAGGATGCCAGTTTATAAAGTAACGTATACCAGTTTGTAGTAAGCAGTCAGCCCGTGTATAAAGTTACGCCAGTGTTAATAAGTCTTGTAAAGGCTGTGTATAAGTAATAAAGTCTGCCAAGAACCCCGTATCGTCCGTGTTTCATTTAATTGGTGGTCAGCAGCATCGTATGTCGCTGCAGCAGCAATTTTAAAATTATAATACCATGCCTATTATGACCCTTGAAAAAAATATTTTTAAAAAATTCACGCCTATATAAATAAATCCACGACTATTATAGAACTGTTTCTATATTCGCTTCGTCTGTATTTTTTAGAGTCGATTGTTCAATCTACGAATACATTCCAAGCAATATATTAATACAATACATTTTATGAACAAAATAATAAATATTCCAATTAATTAGTCGATTATAATTTATTATTCCCCAAGGTATGTATGAGTGTAAAACAATATCTCCTCCTATCATCTAAAAAAAAAAATATAAATTGTGACCATCCTTATCGTCTAAAATTGTTAATTAGTCCTTTTTTTATTAAATAATAGCATCGATTATCAGTTTATTTTTTTATTACCACCTAGAAATTATTTTTCTTTCATGGCTGCAACTAATTGTATAAATTTGATATAAACTTCCGAGTCCCATTCCTGTCGTAGCGTTTGCGAATGTTGGTGAATAAACAAAAATACAACAAAAAAATCCTAAAAAAAAATACTGAATATTTTCTCACTGTCAGTGGCAGACGACACAGCTAGCGAGAGAGCAGCCAACACCAGTAGAGGCCATAAAAAATAATGCCGTTAATAAATAATTCTTATTACATCCCGGCGTACTAGAACGCCAACACTATGAACTGTGAGGCGAACGACAATGTTTGAAAAAAAAGTTATATCAAAAGTAAATTAGAATGGAAAAAATACAAAAAAGTGACAACAAGAAAGAGGGGAATACTGTTGCGGGTATTGAAATTGTTCTTCTATTAGTTTATCTCTTCGGGAGGGAATTTTTAAAGGCCAATTTTTTGTATAGAGACCACTTTATAATGGTCAATTGGTCTGTATAGAGACTACAGGTATTTATTCTGGTCAATTGGTCAGCATAGATACCACAAGTCTTTATAAAGGACAATTGATTGTATGGAAACCACAGGCCTTAATAAAGGCCAATTGGGCTGTATAGAGACCAAAGGTCTTCTTCATACAGGCCAATTGGACTGTATAGAGTCCATGGGTCTTTATAGATATCAATTGGGCTGTATAGAGACCACAGGACTTTATAAGGACCAATTGGGCTGTATAGAGACCACAGGACTTTATAAGGACCAATTGGGCTGTATAGAGACCACAGGACTTTATAAGGACCAATTGGGCTGTATAGAGACCACAGGTCTTTATAAAGACCAATTGGGCTTTATAATTGGTCTGTATAGAGACCACAGGTCTTTATACTGACCAATTGGTCTGTATAGACCACAGGTCTTTATTAAGACCAATTGGGCTGTATAGAAACCACAGGTCTTTATTAAGACCAATTGGGCTGTATAGAGACCACAGGTCTTTATTAAGACCAATTGGGCTGTATAGAGACCACAGGTCTTTATTAAGACCAATTGGGCTGTATAGAGAAGACCAATTGGGCTGTATAGAGACCACAGGTCTTTATTAAGACCAATTGGGCTGTATAGAGACCACAGGTCTTTATTAAGACCAATTGGGCTGTATAGAGACCACAGGTCTTTATTAAGACCAATTGGGCTGTATAGAGACCACAGGTCTATATAATGACCAATTGGGCTGTATAGAGACCACAGGTCTTTATAATGACCAATTGGGCTGTATAAAGACCACAGGTCTTTATAATGACCAATTGGGCTGTATAGAGACCGCATGTCTTTATAATGACCAATTGGGCTGTATAGAGACCACAGGTCTTTATAATGACCAATTGGGCTGTATAGAGACCACAGGTCTTTATAATGACCAATTGGGCTGTATAGAGACCACAGGTCTTTATAATGACCAATTGGGCTGTATAGAGACCACAGGTCTTTATAATGACCAATTGGGCTGTATAGAGACCACAGGCCTTTATAATGACCAATTGGGCTGTATAGAGACCACATGCCTTTATAATGACCAATTAAAGATCACAAAGGTATTGGCAACGTAGTTACGATTTTTGGACTCCAGTGAATTTGCCCGAATAGGCAGTCCTGGCTGAAAACTTTTAAAAATTCGTGAGGAAGTAACTGTAGTTGCTGCATTGTTAAATGTTAGCATTATTAATAACTTCGCCCAGTACTGTAACACCCATGTTGCACTACTGTCAGGAACACTGTCGCTAAACTGTACAACACTTAAAAATTATGAGTTAAAAAGGTAATGGTCAAAACAATATAAATGCTAATAAGGCTTTAACTGGCAAAAATTATGACAAAAATGTATGGCAAATATACGCACACACACACACCTACCCACAAAAACACCTTTATCAATACTGGTTCCTTGGGGTGCTTGTGGACGGGATAGGGTGAAATATAAATACAGTTTTAAATGTATTGGTGTTGAGAAGTAATGGGGAGCATGAAGTTAATGCATTTTTCCTATATTATTTTGTCCTAAAGGATATTTATTGCATTTGCTGATGAAGGGTTTAATAAATGTCCTTTTAAGGTTTCAGATTAGTCATAAAGCAATATTGCAGCATGTCAGGTGTGAGAGATTTTTTAAAAATCTGCTCTTAGTTTAATATAAAAGAGACTACAGTGTTCTTGCATGGTCCAGCAAACTAGTGGTATAAATTATTCAGGACTTAGGTTCCATAGTATTTTATGCTGGAAAATGAAATAAATAAAACCATTTCCAATTCCATTATACCAACTATACACGTACATTTACAGAAATTATATGTCATATCCCGTCCCGCCGCGCTAACTTAATATTCCCTTTTTGTCCTTGCATCCATAATTACAAGAGCCGATTTGGCCATTATGTTATTTTATAACCATATTTCCTGCTCCTCGCCTCCTTGTCAATGCAAGAAATTTGAAATTTCCTGACAATCAAATTGTCCAAAAAATCATTGTGTCTCTGAGTTTGGTGGGCGGGCCGATGGTTATGATGGAAATAAACTACAACAACAATGTCGCATATCCTGCATATTGATGAGAGAAACCAAAATGCCATAACAGGCAACAAACATTTAACGATAATGATAAATAACCGCTGATTGACAAATGATGATAAAAATGTCAATGCATCGAGACTGTCTGCCAAAATAGCAGAAGGAGACGACAAAAAAGACAGATACAATGCGAACAATTTTTGTATGTTTAAATGAAGAAAAAGACAAACAGAGTACCGAGACGGAAAAAGTAGTAGCCAAACTGAAGCGTGACGACAACGTTTTTTGTGCTTAAAATTTTCCACTTATTGCTTGCTAGTACAATGTTTTTTAATGTTCGTTATTAGTCGATGTTTGGTATGTTTAGTTTGGACATAGATTTGCTTGAAATCTTATGTATTTATCGATCTGAAGATTTTAAAAAAATTTTAATACACGATGTGACACGACATTGAAAAAAGTTTATATTCTTTTCCAACGGAACTGTCAGCTTTCTATCATTGCAATCTTTTAAGGATGTGGGGTGGTACTCACAGATTTACCAGACAACTTAATGACGATCTTTTATCCACACTTTGAAGCCGAAAACATTGTAGTTCTACTTTTAAATGGTTAAAAATTTCAAAGCGTAACAATATGGCATATAACAATACCCTTTTTGTAGTACTTACCCAATACTGAGCCACACGACGGAACATTTCCCATGTAACTTTTCTTCTTTTCGAAACATTGAGATAACGCTTCTGCGTTTAGGTTGCTTAAGGAGTTTGAGAAATTAACCCTCGAATTTTAACAGCATCTGACATAATCGAGGATAGGAAATTTCATATCAAAATTGTGACATCTTCACCAAGATTATGATTTCCAATTATTTTCTTGAGCATCTTTCTCGCAAATACTATTTGCTTTGGCCTCTTGAAACTTTATGTCGTTTTTGCGTGTCTTTAATTCCATTGTATCCAACCCACAAGCAATTATTCTTATTTCTCTTCAAATATAATTATAATATTTTTTTCACAAACTGACAATAAATTATGAAAATTAAAAAAAAATCACATAACACAAAAATAGTTTATTTGTGCTCAAAATTGGCTACTGCGATTACAGAGTGAAAAAATAAACCAGTGAGCGGAGCAGTATAGTCTGACGGCCGGCAACTTCCTGGAAAATATAACTTTCTGTGTCTCTATATTCCGAGCTTGGGAAATTTTTGCACTCTCTTAACCGACTAGAGGTCAACAAATATTACTAATATTCAGTACAACCCTTCTAATTACTTGTCCGGATTCCCTTCACCGTGGGTTGTGTTGTAATGTTGTGGCCTATAGATCGACTCGAAAAACACAAAAAATTAAGTTTTCGGTCCACTTCATACCAATATTATTATCTGATCATCACGGAAAACTATAGGCGTTGTCCTTGACCATACCTGGATCCTCATCGAAAATTTCAAAGCGATCAGCGCAATATTTTCGCCGTCTAGTGTCGTAATGGGTTACTAAATAATATATGAATACGGAAGTACCTGTAAATATTTAGGTGTAACTTCAACATCCGACAATATAATTGGTATCAATTTAAAGGTCTATCACTGCTCTTGGATATACTATCAACTTCTCGGGTATAAGTCCTTCAGGGGCAAATATTTTTTCATTTTTCACACAAAAGCCAATTTCCAGTTGATCTTTGACAGGCATGCTTATTCTATGGCCCGATCTCCTTCTCCATGTAAAAATTCACGCCAAAATTGCGGCCTCTGAACCAACCACAAAATCAGAAAAAATAAAGTTTTTGGTCCATTTTATCCCCTCAATATTTTTACCAAAAACAATAGGGGACTTCATTGGCCAGAACCCATCCCACATGCAAAATTTCGTGAAGATTGATCCATAACATTGGCCTGTATCGTGTTTACAAATTATAATGGACAGACGGATACATTTGTCTACATCGACTCACCTAGGTATGTTTAAAGGTGGGTCTATGACGAATATTTTGCGGCGTTTCAAAGTCTTGAGACTGCACAAAGCTATATATATATAATAATAGCGGGGCCTTTATATGCAACCAATACCGAAACGTTTGTCAATATTGCTGGTTTTTGTTTTTTTTTGGTAGGGAGATGCTACCTCATGAGAAACCAGTAAGGAAAGCTTAAAAGTTGGACGATGCCGATTTTATGATACCCTTCACCATTTCGGGCACAAACAGAAATGTTCCTACTTAAAATATCCTGTCGATAGAACAGACTAGCATTTTTGGAGGACCACTGACATTGAATCTGACGAAATTTAATATGTGATTTACATACATATATTAACCAATTTAAAGCAACCCATATATCAATTCAATCAAAATTATGTATGAGAGTTATATGTAGATCTGGATCAATTTGAAGCAAACCTGACATACGCCATTCGACATTTGGGTATTTAGTGCACAATACAATTTTGGGAGTTTGGTTCCAAATTTCATTGAATCCCTGAAATGTCTATTATAGCCGTATCGCTTGGAAAATGATGCATTACGGCGGATCCTTTATATGGGTCTATGTTAAAATGTATATGAATAAGTTTTTTTCCCAAATTTAGTAGAAACATGCGCGTAAGGTTATCAAATACTATACAATATTTTTGCCATAAAATATTTTGTCCTCCTTTGTCCCACATTGAATCTATCGATTGTCGTTGAAATATTACGACGACTCAAAACGTGGACTTATACTGGAAATTCAGAAATCGACCACCAATTTTAGTTAGGATTTTTTTTTATTAGCTGAATCCAATGCAACCGTTATATAAATGCCATGCAAAGTCGTTCCATATTGAGAATAGAAAACGTCAAAATTTAGTCAATTAAAGTTAAGATCCGGCAATATGAAAATGTATATAGGGTACATAAAATTCTCTCAAGTCGAAACCTTTTTTCCTCCTGATTTTCCATTCACAAGAAGGGCAATAACGTTTGTCAATTTGATGATAAATGCTAATTTAGAAATGACAACAGTTACAGACCAGCAAATACTCAAAACGGAATAAAAAAATTCCTTTCCAACTCGGAGGGTGAGTGAATTAGAAAAAAAATTTCGATATGAAACCAGCGAAAAAACACATCTTCACAACGAATTGAATACGGCGGAATCGCTTCAAGAATATGATGGTAAAATGTCAATAAGCAAATACAGACATGCAAACGAATAAGAAAATTGCCATAGACACTACACAATCATCAATAGTCGAAAATAGACAGGACTAAAGAGAAATGGGGGAGGGAGATGGAGGTTAAGAAAAATAGAAACGTATAGGTAGACAGCATGCCATCCAAACAAACCTTCTTTCGAATGCCATGCTGTTTTTTGAGTACATTTCTGCAAATAGAAGAAGAAGGAGGACATTAACAGACATCCAAGACAAATGAATCGAACATGTGTATTGACAATGACACAACACAGCACAAGGACTTCAATATCCAAAAAGAAAAAAAGAAACGAAAAGGAATAACAAAGTCTCCCTCTCCATCTATTTCGACCATCGACAAAATCAATGCGGATGCAAGAAATTTCAAATAAGTGACAACGAATGCGTGAAGCGGAAGTGACATGACATTGCGATATCGATTCATAGTGTTTTTTAATGATAGGTATGTCTATGTGGGTGGTTTCTTTGAGTTTCTTAGAAATTAGACGAAATTGGTAATTCCCTATAGTTTGAAATTTTATTGGAAGATAAAAAACAAGATACTCGACACTATTAAATATCGATGTAAAATTAAAATTAACCAGAAAGAAATAATATTCCTCTGTTTACTAGCAATATTCGAGTCCCTATGAAGTATATACATATATACTTGATCGGTACAAAATTCTGATCAAACTACGATAGAGTTCACAAAATTTGAAATTTTAGTACTGGAAATGGGTTTCTCTCATTACGTCAATCTTCCTAACAAAATTATAAAATATCAGTCCACATTTTGGAGTAGAACTCATATCCCTCCAATTTTGGGTATTTTTATAATTTCAGTTATAATTGTTGTTGTAGCAATCGAAAAACAAGAATGAAACCAGTAAGGAAAAAAGTAAAGTAGGACGAGACTGTCTATATGATACACTTCACCACTTTGGGTACATTCGAGAGATGCATCCCAAAAACGTCGCATTTGATGAACGGAAATTTTTCATTTACAACGGGACAAAATTATGTAAATTGATTTAAGGGGACCCCCCATTCTCGATTTTAATTTTTCAAGATTTTCAATGGGCTGGTAAATAAATACAAATGCTTGTTAAGGTTTGTAATTTTGCAGATATATAATTGAAGATTTAAAAGAGAAGAAAAATAATTTACAAAAAATTTTTGTTATTGTTTTGTTGTTGTTTTTGTAATTAAAGAAAAGTCCTTATTTTTGATGGCGGGCATGATAACTCCTCACTGGAACATCGGAATCCGAAAATTCCAACGGTGTTAGAAAGAGTAGATGCCTGGCTCTCGTATGAACTAGGATTATTGACTTCGCTCTAAAATTAACAAAATGGCGGACCTTTGAAAAAATATTTTTGGAAAATCGCCGATTTTTTACCAAAAACCAATTTAAAAAATAAGGAAGATCTTCACCGATTGGCTTTATCCTAGTTCATACGAGAGCTATACACTCCCAGAGAAACGTTGCAAAATTTGGAACCGATTGGATTATTAGTTTTTGAGTTATCGTGCCCGCCATTTGCAAAAAAATGTTTAGAGAAAAACGCGTTTAAAGTTTGAGAAGCCCTTCAGCCGTCACTTGATGCTGACACAATAAATCGGCTATATCTTCAAGAGTTCTTGAGATTTTCACTTGAAATTTTGTAGAGACATTCTTTAATCAGTGTAGATTCGAATTATATCAACAAAAATTTTGACCCCGAGAATGGGGGGGGGGTCCCCTTAAAGCAAATCTCAATCGGCCATCCGTTAATTATTTGGAGCCCAATCGACATGAAGTCGATCGAAAAAATATATGGACTATGGTTGCATTTCTACAAAACGTAACAACATCATTCTACACTCAATTTTGTACGTTGTGGAAAATTTCGTGTCAATCATACAAACATAAGAATTTCTTTAAATCGGACGAAAATATTTATAATCAGTAAGGAAAGTGGTAAAGTCGGACGGGCAGACTATATAACTATATGTACCCAAAGTGGTATCTAACGATTGAATCCTAATAGACTACAAATTTTTGAAGAACCAGGGACAAAATTATGTAAATTAATTTAAAAATTAACCGATTTCAACTAAACTTACCACACATTATGTTATAGTAACTTCAGTACGTAGTACAAAATTTTGTACCGATTGAACCCACCTTGATGAAGCATTTATATCCAACTTCTAGGTCATTCTATATCCAACTTTTAGGTTATTCTTATTTTGTGTAAAATCGGACGACACCATTTACATTAAATCGGACGAAAATATATATGGGAGCTATATCTAAATCTCGACCGATTTTCACGAAACTAACCACACATCATTCTAGACCATAGGTGCCCAAAATTGAAATGCGTTAGTATGTGTGAGAGAAAACAGAACAGTAGTGAACAAAATTGTGTGTACATTTTTGTGGTCGGAAAAAAATTATCGATGAATTTAATGTTTGTTATTACAGAGATTAAAAGCATTATTAAAAATGTTTTTATATGAATTACAAATTGTATATGTTACAAAAATCAAATAAAATTTATAAAGTAGCATATACTGAGATAATAGTCATATTATCAAATATTTAATTCTTGAAATAATTAAATATTTGATAATGTGATGTTTTGTTGTTTTTAAAAGTTTTAAAACATACAAAACATTGCGCCTTCTCAAACGCATTTTGAATAATAAAATAAAAATATACTGAAATACTTTTATCCCTAAGTGTGATTTCGTTGATTTTCTAGTTGTGTGGACACGACGTCGTGCGCGCACCCTAGCATGTGTTCATTCGTTGGCTGTCAAACAACGACTGAATGAAAGAGCATAACAATGCGTGTGAGTAGGCAGCTACTTTAAAGTATACTGATGGGCACCTATGTTCTAGACCTAAATCACTACGGTATGCCAAATTTCGTGGAAATCGTAGGATATTCAGGGACTTTAGTGCAACATTTACATAAAATCGGACGAAAATATATATATGGGAGCTATATCTAAATCTGGACCGATTTTCACGAAACTTAACACTCATCATTCTAGACCTAATTCATTACGCTATGCCAAATTTCATGAAAATCGAAAGATATATAGGGACGATATATCTTCGATATATAGATATATCGAAAGATATATCTTCGTGAAATAGAGGTTTCACAATTCCGGGGAAATCTCCCAAACTTAGTCAATTTTCTATTTGT
The DNA here is from genome assembly GCF_032173495.1 of Musca vetustissima. Taxonomy (NCBI): domain Eukaryota; kingdom Metazoa; phylum Arthropoda; class Insecta; order Diptera; family Muscidae; genus Musca; species Musca vetustissima. The sequence continues at coordinate 37,147 of NW_026887625.1, read as the reverse complement.
TTTCCACTTCCTTGTTTGGAATTCCACTTAAACAATTTGTTTGTTAATTTCTAAGACGGTTGAAAAACTTCACATAATTGACGCATCTAAGGCCTTTGATAGGTCAAAAGTCACCACAAATATTCAGTTGCATGACCTGTTTTACGTCAGTTCTCTACTAATATGTTTAGAAATGGCCTGCAATGTCATCTTATTACTGTGCATATTACGGTGTCCATGTTGATATTGGGCTGATGGAAACCTGATTCTCGACGATGGGAGGAGTAGTGAAATCAATCCAGGACCATTCTGTGAGTGGCCGATGAAAAATTAAAGGCTGAATCTTGTATACTTCCCCCGAGCCCAACGCTCTGGACCACTTGAATAATATTCCGGTTTAATATTCTTCGGATTTATCACGCATATTAAATGTGACGGTCGTTCTGTCTTCTACCTTTCCGGGGTTTGAGACTTACTTAACCGTTGCCTACAAGTTACTTGTTCTTGTGACCAGAAATTTTTTGTTTGCATTCTGAAGGCTTTGATTTGGGAATTTTGGGTTCTTGGAGGACAAAGGGCATCATAGTAAAAATTTTTCAATATATGTTGATGTTTGACATTCTGCGTTAGTGGATAAGGTTTTTCCACATAATATTACCATTTTTCATATATTGAAGGTCCTAGTCGAATTTCCCGACTTTAAATTTTACTGTACATAATTTGGTACTTTCGTTGGATGATAATACAAATGGGGTCTACGTTCTGACATAACCCACCTTTTAAGGTTCCCACCTCATGATGGAAGGGGATTCTATAGTGAGTATAGTTCTTTTGAAAAACTGATTACCCTATGTTGCCGGAATTTCCCGAACTTTAAATTTTACTGTACATAATTTGGTACTTTCGTTGGATGATAATACAAATGGGGTCTACGTTCTGACATAACCCACCTTTTAAGGTTCCCACCTCATGATGGAAGGGGATTCTATAGTGAGTATAGTTCTTTTGAAAAACTGATTACCCTATGTTGCCGGAAGATTCATTATTTTTTTTTTACATTCAATCGTATTCCGTTACAGTAAAATGGCATTTTATTTTTTCCTCTTGTATAATGAAAATTGGCAAGTTGGTTACAATTGTAAGCCTGTACTAAATCTGCCTCAGGAGAGTGTCTTATTTTTTTTACATTCTCCATACGCACAAAAATCATAAAAAAAACCAAAAAGATTGCAAAAGAATAGCCCAGAAAAAAAACAAAAAGAAATCACAAATTGCATTTCAATCGAATCGGTGATGCCCCATCATTCATCATTATTATCGTCGTCAACATCGATAGCAATGTTTTAGTGAGGCTTTCGTGTATATGTGTATCTCCTATGTCGTTTTTTGTAACATCTGACAAATATGTATTCATTTTTTTCTCGCAACGTGGACTTTGTGCATAATTCCTTGCCAACTTCTTTTCCCTTGAATGACAGCCATAAATGTTCGAGCAACCAAAGAACTGAGTGAGCTGTTCAGTTATCACAGACTTCGTTTTTTTTTATTTTTAGTAGTAATAAATTAAGGTTTTTTCCGATAGCTATTTGGCTCAACAGACTCCAGCAGCCGATAGATGATGACATTTGATTATTGTCCAATTGTGATGTGTTGTGCCTCCTTACGAATTTGATTGACAACTATGATTGGGGTGTTTTAGCTGTTGCTTTTTTCGGTTGTAACAGCGGTAGTAATAACCATTAATGAATGTAGTAAAGTTGGACTGGACCGACTATATGATACCCTTCACCACTTTGGGTATATTGTACATATGTATCCTAACAAATTAGGATCGATTGCGTACAATGGGACAAATTTATGGAAATCGATTTATAGCAAACTTGATACACCGTATTCAGTATGCCGAACTGTTGGCGAACCAGTAGAGCTAGAAAACTGAAATTTGGATTGAGGGTCACTGATGGAATGTAGAATAGATGTAGCAAAGGACTTTTTGGAAATTCGAACTATAAGTATCGGAAAAGTACTAAAATGTACTGTATGTGAATGGATTGAGCTTAAAACTTGAAATTTGGAATGCAAATTAAGGATGAGAATTAGGGTCGACATAAAGAGAGTTTGGAAAGCGTGTACTCATGTGTACGAAAAGTACTATATGGAACTATATTTGGTACAAATTTTATTTGGAGGTACAAATCGAGCTGGAATCCTGGAATGATCCTATAGAGCGGGAACAATGAAATTTGGAGTCAGGATCACTGTAGGGGTGTGGAATTGGGGGTCGGGATTAAGTTTACGAAAATAATACTTATGGGTACTAAATGGTACGAAATTTGGTACAATTTGAATTTTAGGTGAACCAATAGAGCTAGCCAGGATCACTGTTGGGCCAGGATCACTGTTGAGGTGTAAGATTGAGATATGTAGGAAGTTTTAGAAATTGGTACTACTATGTACTAAATTTAGTACGATTTGATTTGTGGGTGAATCGAAATAGTTGGAATCTTGAAATTTTGATTTAGGATCACTGTGGGGGTGTAGGATTGGGGTATGTAGGAAATTTTGAAAACTCGTACAAATTTGTACTAAATTTTGTACAATTTAAATTTTTGGTGAACCAATACAACTGGAATTCTAAAATTTGGAGTAAGGGTTACAGTTTGGGTGTAGGAATGGGATATGTAGAAAGTTTTGTACATTCGAAATAATGTGTTCAGAATAGGACCAAATGTGGATTTGAGTAAACCAATAGAGCTAGAATCTTGAAAATTGATGTTAGGATCACTGTCGGGGTGTAGGATTGGGCTATGTAGAAAGTTTTGGACATTCGTACTAATGTGTACTAAATGGTACCAAATGGTGATTAGGATCACTGTTGGGGTGTTCGAATGGGGTATTTGTACCTATGTGTATTAAATGGCACTAAATTTGAAACAAATTGGATTTAGGTGAACCGATAGAATCCTGAAATATGGAACTAAGATTGGGGTATGCAGGAAGTGTTGGAAATTCGTATTTATGATTGTTAATGTAGGTAGTTATGGCAATTTATATTAATGTTTACTAACTGGCATTTAATTTGGATTTGGGTAAAGCTATATTTAAAATTTGGCACGGTTCTAAAAGTGTTAATATTGGTTGGTATTGGGTTTTAAATACCTCCCACATTCGCTAACGAAGTAGCTGGTATATGCTAGTATTATATATATTATGTTGTGAAAAAATTCGTGTCGATCGGGCAAACATTAGGAGTTTGGTGCACCATTTACCTAAAATCGGACGAAAATATATATGTGGGACCTATATCCAAATCTGAACCGATTTTTAGGAAACTTTACACACTTTATTGTTCGTCATGCCAAATTTCGTGCAAATCGAACGATCATATATGGGCCTTAACGTAACGTAATGTCGAGATAAAAAACTAGAACGTAAGGTTCGATAGTGAACTATACATGCACTATAACCCGTATTTAGACCTAGCCCCTGTGTGGGAGGTACCAGAAAGAGTGGACCGATATTCCCCATCTTCGAAAGGCCAAAGTTTAGATGAAATCAACATTTTCTGAAACAAAATTGGCCCAAAGAAACATGGGGTCTAGAACCATTTTGACCGTGTCAAAGTGTATACACCCTCATTATCCATAAAGCTGAGGGTATAATTGCCCATTAAAAATTTCTGAAATTTGTTTTATAGTTTACATTGTGGTTAACATAATCGGTTTGTGGAAATGTCGATATAGGTCCACTTTTTGGTATTTTCCCTATATTTTCATTTCAAGTACCTGTCAGTATATCTACGGTGGAGGGTATCCAAAGTTCGGCCCGGCCGAACTTAATGCTTTTTCACTTGTTTAAATATAATCTCATTCAGATGATAAATGCCGTAAATCGACATATTATGTTACATACATATGCCCAAAGGCATAATATAATGTACCAGAGTGTGGTTAGGGGTATAAAAACACATTTGAAATACAACCATTTAATTGAAAAAAGTGCTCAAAATCCTCAAGTTACCGTTCATATGGCGCTTACCCCAAAACATAAGTCAAAATTAATAGTTTTTGTTACGAACATTTCGAACACGCAATAAAAATTCGAAATACTAAATTACAGTCAATCGAGCCCAAAATCTCCGAAAAACCAACATTAGGGGGGTATTTTTATATGGGGGCGATCCAAAATAGTGGAGCCAAAATTATTGTTTATGGTAAGAATATGTGATACACAATGCGAACCAGTAAGGAATGCTCAAAAGTCGGACGGGGCCGACTTTATGATAACCTTCACCACACATACAAGAAATGCTAATATATACAATATCCTGTAGATAGAACAGACATATAATGTTTAGAGGACCATTGAAATGTAATGGGGGAAAATAAATGTGTGATCTACATAGATATTTGAACCAATTAAAAACAAGTGAAAAAGCGTTAAGTTCGGCCGGCCGAACTTTGGATAATAGAAATAGATATGAAAATATAGGGAACATACCAAAAAGTGGACCTATACCGACATTTCTAAAACGAATTATGTAATCCATAATGTAAACCATAATACAAATTTCAGAAAATTTTAATGGATAGTTAACCTTCAGCCAGGGACGTACGCAGGGAGGTGGCCCGGGGGGCCGCCCCCCCCCCAAAACGATTTTTTTTTCACAGTAAATTTTTGTTTGCAACAGCGAATTTTTTCATTTTGTACGATCAAAACCCCCAAAATACTGAAAATTGGTAGGTACCGTTATATGGGGGCTACCAGAAAAAGTAGACCTATATTTATAATTTTTTTGTAGAGACATGAAGTACCCAATAAGAACCCAATTTTGTAAATTTCAGCGAATTCGGTTGAAAAACACGCTCAAGAACCCAAAAATACCGAAAATTTGGGGGTGCCTAAACGTGGACCGATAAAGCCCATCATCAAACTTGACCTGCCTGCAGACAAAAGTCTATATCGGCTATATCGTCATAGAATTTTACGCTGATCAAGAATATATATACTTTATGGGGTCCACCATACTATGGTGGAGGGTATAAAAACCATGCACATAGCATTCTGAAATCTTTGAAAATTGCATGTCAATCGGATTATTTTGTATACCATTTCTATGAAATCGAGCAAAATAATGTATGTGGAGCTATATGTAAATCTGGACCCAAAGAAGCAACCGTGGCATATTCCGTTTGGTATGCTGCAGCACAGATCGCTGTCTACAATTTTATCTCGTGTATATGGAACAAGCGTAGGCTCCTCGGTGTACCATTTACCAAAACTCGGACGAAACTATCTAAATCTGAACCGATTTTCACAAAACGTCGTATAAATTAATATGGACCTATAAAAATTACACAAAGGGGTTATTACACAAAGGGCGGACATTATTTCTTTATTAAGGGGACCCCCTAACATTCTCGGGGTCAAAATTTTTTTTTGATATAATTGGAATCTACACGAACTCTAGAATGTCCCTACAAAATTTCCAGTGAAAATCTCAAGAACTCTTGAAGATATAGTCGATTTATTGTGTCAGCATCAAGTGACGGCTAAAGGGCTTCTCAAACTTTAAACGCGTTTTTCTCTTTTGCGAATGGCGGGCACGATAACTCAAAAACTAATAACCAAATCGATTCCAAATTTGTGCACGTTTCTCTGTGAGTGTATAGCTATCGTATGAACTAGGATAAAGCCAATCGGTGAGGATCTTCCTTATATTTTAACTTGGTTTTTGGTCATAAATCGGCGATTTTCGAAAAATATTTTTTCAAAGATCCGCAATTTTGTTAATTTTAGAGCAAAGTCAATAAACCTAGTTCATACGAGAGCCAGACATGTACTCTTTCTACCACCGTTGGAATTTTCGGATTCCGATCCCGATTCCCTTAAGAGCACACCTTCCTTCATTTATCTCAAAAAGATATTTTTTTCTAACACCTTTTTCGACGCAGATCTTATGTAAACTGTTGGAAATGGCAACATATAAGGGCGAAAATATAGAATGATTGAATCATTTATATGTATCTCAATATACATAAATTATACGCCCTTAGTTTATAATGTATGGCCCAAAAATAAGCAGCAAAATTTAGAAATCCTCTAAATCTTCATAAGGGTGTATTGATTTCAGGGAACTCCTCCCATCCATTCTCGATTTCAAATTTCGACGATTCATTGTTAAAGACTTGTAATTTTGCATACATGTATTTGAAGACTGAAAGAAGAAAAAAATTGATAAAATGTTGTTGTGTGAGTTTTATTATTAAATAGAAGTCCTTTTTTTGAGTGCGGTCATAGCGCATGATTGCCGATCACTAAATTATGGACATTGCTCGAAAATTAGCAAAATTGCGGACCTAAAATCGCATCTTTTTGACCGAAAACGAAGCTGGAAAATAAGAAAGATTTTGTCCGATTACATTTATCTTAGTTCATATCATAGCTATGTATGTCCGAAATAACGTGTTCAAATTCGGAACTGTTCCAGGATAGGGGCCGATAGGGTCAATTCTCATTTGTAGACCCTATTATAAAAATGTAAGTTAAAATTTGTATTTTTTAAAATTTCGACGTAAATCGAAATTACAATAACCCATTTGGATTCAAATTCGTGTGACCACCATTCGAATATATCTTCGATCGTCTTAGAGAAACAGGCTGTTATTATTTACATTACTACATCAAACAACAGTACATTCTAACATATATACCACTTCTTGTAAAGTAAAAAAACACTAAAACAAATACGACAGCAGAATTCATAATAAATTGTTTTTCGGTCTTATCTCACTACCGTCAAACAATTTCTAATTATTTATTCCGCTTTAAATAAATTATTTAAATTCAAAGGCCACACATATTTCAGGCGTCGTATTTCTCTACCAATTGTCATAATAAATGATATAAACAACAATCCATATCTATGGGAGTGTGTGTGTTTTTGGCCTGCACTAGCCTAATGACGCAATCTACCACCATTAGATTTTCCTTCCTTGGATTTTGTCAAATTTGATGATGATGGCATCTCTATAACTAATTGCCAATGAAAACTTCTGTCATTAGGAGAGAAAGAAACATTAATCTTCAAATTGCCAACAACGATGATGATGGTATCTGACAATAAATTGTCCATATTTATATGTGGCTGTAAATTAGTAATGAAAAATATATGTGTATGCAGGATTATAAAGGAAGGCTGTAATGTGAGTTACATCGTTAGGATTAAATCTATCTTCACATTTTTTCCGAATATTGATTAGTTATTTTTCTTCTTCTTCTTTTTTAACATAATACGACAAGAACTGGCTGATGAAAGCTATATCGAGCGTCCGGGGGAATTGATTGGTCTTTGTTTCTTGACAATTTGTATATTTTTCAATTTTACTAAAATAGCCTTTTTAAACACTTACTAAGGGCGCGGATTTTTTAAAAATTTATTTTCAAGCACTTTCCAACTGCCAGCATTTTGGCGTGAATTATTAAAAATAAACTTCCTAACGGTTAAGATTTTTTTCGAAGACTTCATAATTGCGTAGATTTTTCAAAATATTTGTTTAAGGACTTACCTAAGGTCGTGCATTTTTATACCCTTCACCACACTGTGGTACAGGGTATTATGTCTTTGTGCATATGTTTGTAACAGGCAAAAGGATTTGGATTTGGATGAAATTTGGCACAGCTTATTCATTTGGCTCAAGGACGAACCCTATTGAAATTGGGAGAAATCGGTTCAGATTTAGATATAGCTCCCATATATTTTCGTCCGATTTAATGTAAATGATGCACCAAAGTCCCTATATATTTTTCGATTTCCACGAAATTTAGCACAGCGTACTGAATTAGGCCTATACTGATGTGTGCCAAGCTTCTTGAAAATCGGTTCAGATTTAGATATAGCTCCCATATATATTTTCGTCCGATTTAAGTATATATATATGTATATATATATATATATATATATATTCAGATTTAGATATAGCTCCCATATATATTTTCGTCCGATTTAAGTATATATATATATATGTATATATATATATATATATATGTCGATTTGCACGAAATTTGGTACAGCGTACTGAATTGATCCTAGAATGATGTCTGCCAAGTTTCGAGAAAATTGCCCCTGATTTAGATATAGCTCCCATATATATTTTCGTCTGATTTAAGGTAAATGTTGCACAAAAGTCCCGATTTGCATGAAATTTTGCACAGCGTACTGAATTAGGCCTAGAATGATGTGTTCCAAGGTTCTTGAAAATCGGTTTAGATTTAGATATAGCTCCCATATATATTTTCGTCTGATTTAAGGTAAATGGTGCACCAAAGTTCTTAAATATCTTTCGATTTGCACGTATTTTAATTAAGTCTAGAAAGATGTTACTAAGCTTCGTGAAAAGATCTATAACTAGGCCGATTTACACAACGTACTGAAGTAGTATAAACTAGTCTCAAGCAAGTTTCCTTGTAATCGGTTCAATCAGACTAAATCGCGAAGTATGTTAGGATACATATGTATGTAGAATGTACCCAAAGTCTATCATATAGTCGGTTTTTACTTTACTACTTTCCTTACTGGTTTAAAATATGTTTTAAGGACTTACTCAAGGCGTGGATTGTTTGAAATATTTTTTTAACGGTCAAAATGACCGTTTTTAGGCAATATAGGTATATAACATATGAATACGGGAAATGAAAGAGGGGAAAGCAGATACTTTGATTAATAAACGTATTATATATGGTAAAAAGGTCACCAAGTTTTAAAAATCTGTGTCATTATATACACAGCTGTTTTTGTTCTTGAAATTGAAAAACGGCCAAAATGACCGCCTTCGGCAATCTAGTGTTAAAGTCTTACAAAAGGAGTGGATTTCTTAAAGATTTGCCCAAAGCGTGGATATTTTTATATACTTTTCTAAGGACTTACCCAAGTCGTGGATTTTTGAAAATATTTTTTACTCACTTACCCAAGACGTTGATATTTTAAAATACTTTTTGTAAGGACTAACCCAAGGCATGGATTTTTGAAATTACCCAAGACGTTTAAAAGTATTTTAATGGGCCTTACAAAAAGGGCGTGGATGTTTAAAAATATGAATGAATTACAAAAGATTTAGATTTTTGAAGATGTTTTTCCAGGGTAGATTTAATAATTTTCAAGGACTTATATACTTAGTAGGTAGGTGCAACATATATCTAGCCCCGAGTGACCCGAATCTAATTTCTTACTTCATATCGAATTTTTATGTTCAAGGCAAATCGATGCATACACACACCTCCGTACATACATATACAGAGTATTGCCGATGTAATCATTTTTGGCAAGCTTTCTTAGATAAATTATTTGACTGAATTACTTTACTCGAATATACTAATAAAAATACCAAAAAAAGATAAACATTAAGTAAAAAATGTCAATTAATTTTCATTATACAACGTATTTAGGTAAAAGTCTTTCAATTGTTTGAATATCTTTCATTACATGTTTCATGTCATCCTTGTTACACAGCTCTAATACAATTTTTGCCTGGCGGCCAAATGTCGATGTTGTTATGCCAAAACAACCACAACGAGCGAAAAGGCCAATTGCCACAAATACAACAACAACCTCAACAACCAGAAGAATAAAAAGCAGTAATAATAAGTTCATTACAATTTCCGTTACGTAGCGTTCTTATCATTATAATTGTCATTGGCATTTTGTGCAATAACCATAAAAACCCACTTCAGATATAAGTTTAATGTTCCAACCGGATGTCTGTATTAGGAAGGACTACTGCTTACCAGAGAGTGGGGACGAAGGAACTATGTTAAGCATTTATTGTTTTACTTGAGCAAATGAAAGAATATCAGACAGAGGTTTCATCACCCCCTTCCATCATCAGCAGCAGTCTCGTTCTCATCATCACCATCATCAGTGTCCACATCCAAAGTTCTTTGAAAAAATTCAGCTGTTTGCGACGTCACCAAAACCACCTGGAGGCGACAAATGCAAATGTTCATCGTCGTCATAACAAGGTAGAGATAGGTAGGTGGACCCTAGTTAGCCGGAACATCTAACCAACCAGCCAACAAAGAGCTAAATATTTTTCATCCGTACATATACATAGCTTCAGTTACAGCTCGAGCTACATTTACAGCTACAACAGTCGTCCGTCTATCAGCAATCCAATTAAAAAGACATAATTAAAGTAATGAACATCAATGCTGACAGGAAATCTAATTGTTGAACTTTGTTGTGTTGCTGATATTCTGATATCCTCCACTTGGACAATGAATGGCAAGCGAGGAAGAGATGTTTGTGCGGAATTTTCCTGGTTTTAGCTAATGGCAATTTGTGCGTAATTATGCGAAGTGGAACTTTGATGTTTGGCAATGGACGAATACAAAAATTTGCAGATAAGGAATTGGTCAATTGCTTGTAATTGTGTTGACATGATGATGATGTCTACAAGGAAATCAGAACACACAAATAAGGAGAGAATGGGAGAGAAATCCTATTGTAACAAAATAAGAAAGGTATGATTTTTACAACTTCCTGATTACGAAGAATACAGGCTTGTAATAAAAAAAGTCATGTCAAACAGATATTAGTGCATTAACCCCAATTATAATAAATGTTACAGGACCCAAGAGTCAATGAAAATAATTATGGCGTCGAAGGGATAGTAAAAATTTAGTTTTACGAAAATATGGTGAAATCGGTTTGATGTTTTGCAGTTCATTTCCCGAATTAAATATGGACTTCACTCAAAAATTTTACCGAATAGTGAAAAAGGAGTAGAACTTTTATGTGTGAATTATATTAAAACATGGACCTAGACAATTTGTTTTATGCTCCAATACGGAAACCAAGCAAATACATGAAAAATACTGACAATGTGAATCTTGGTGGCTAAAACTCAAGCAACTGAAATTGCAAACTGAATAAAAAGCCTGTAAGTTTTATAAAAAATATAAGTTATAGTGATTTTTACTACAAATATTTTTCTATAGGCTGAATATATGATGGTAGTACTGGCAACTATAAAATCTTGATTTTTGACTCCCGCAAGCAAACTTTGACATGTTTTGATATATGATTGGAGGTTATTGTCAAACTGGAAACCCCATTATTTTCTTCAGCAAAGGGAGACATAGCGTTTTCCAACGCATTTGATGAAAATAGTCTGATTCCATTACTCTATAAATATCGTAAATATATAGCGATCTCCATAACAAGAACAAGACCTCATCAAAGCTTCCTAGTACCCTAGCAATAATGTGGCTTGATCTTCTCATTTTTTGACATTCTCATGGTATTTTTTGTGTCTTAGCCTTTAATATTAAGCCTTAATTCATCCGATAACATAATATTTCTCCACTGGTTCGAATTCCAATTAATATTATCTTTTACGAGAGTCAATCTAGTTTTCCGATCCTTTTCAGAAATAAAAGGTCTTTCTTGATAGCTTCCCGGCATGTAAACCTGATACCACAGCTACTCCCCGCTCTTTTCTTGAGGTTATATCCAAAGATAACCGTCTCACAAAGTCCGTCGAACTTTTAAATGTGTATTTTTACTGCTATGAAGAAGTAATGTTCAAGGAGAAATTGAGGTAATTACCTTATCATTAATAATTACTATTTAATTCGTAATGAATTTTGCAATAATGCTTTTTTATACCCTTCAGGTACAGGGAATCGAGATAGACCCATTGTACCTTTTGAGAATATGCATAGAATCACTTTCTAAGTCGATTTTTGCATGTCCGCCCGTCCGTCTGTCAGTCTGATGGTGTTGAATTGTAAACAATGTACAGGTCGCATTTATAATACGAATTGAATGAAATTTGGCACAGCTCATTTCTTTGGCCCAATGGCGAACCCTATTGAAATTTGGGGAAAATCGGTTTAGATTTGGATATAGCTCCCATATATATTTTCGTCCGATTTTATGTAAATGGTGCACAAAAGTCCCTATATATCTTTCGATTTAAACGAAATTTGGCATAACGTACTAAATTGAGCCTAGAGTTATGTCTGACAAGTTTCGTGAAAATAGGTCCAGATGTTGATATAGGTTCTTTATATCGTTTCGTCCGATTTTATGTAACTGGTGAACCAAAGTCCCTACATATCTTTCGATTTGCATGAAATTTGGCATAACGTAGTAAATTGATCCTAGATTGATGTCTGACAAGTTTCCTGAAAATCGGTCTAGATTTAGATACAGCTCCCATATATAGTTTTATGATTTTATGTAAATGGTGCACCTAAGTCCATATATCTTTCGATTTGCACGAAATGTAGCATAACGTACTGACTTGAGCCTAGAGTGATGTCTGCCAAGTTTCGTGAAAATCGGTCCAGATTTAGATATAGCTCCCATATATAGTTTTGTCCGATTTTATGTAAATGATGCACCAAAGTCCCTATATATCTTTCGATTTGCATGAAATTTGGCATAACGTACTAAATTGATCCTAGATTGATGTCTGACAAGTTTCCTGAAAATCGGTCCAGATTTAGATATAGCTCCCATATATATTATCGTCCGATTTAATGTAAAAGGTGCACCAAAGTCCCTATATATCTTTCGATTTGCACAAAATTTGCCATAGCGTACTGAATTGAGTCTGGAATGATGTGTGCTATTTGATGTGTGTATTTTTTTCGTCCGATTTAATTTAAAAATGTACCAAAGTTCTAATATTGCATAGCATACTGAATTTAGATATAGCTCCCTTATATATTATCGATTGATTTTATGCAATTGACGCACCAAGGAACCAATATATGACTGATAGGAACAGAACGTACTGAAATTGCTATAACTTAACCTGTGACAAGTTTCGTTAAAATCGGTTCTTATTTGGATATAACTTCCATATATATTTTCATCCTATTTTAAGTAAATGGTGCATCAAACTCCTCATGATTGTCGGATTGACATGAAATTTTGCAAAACTTATAAAATTGAGCATAGAATAACGTAGTTGCGTTTTCTAGAAGTACAGACATAGCCCATCGGATGTCCTATTGATATATGTTTGCATTCGATTGTAACATATAGACTGATCTAAGTCGATTCACATTTATATAAATATAAAATGTTTAATATACCCATAATGGTGAAGGGTATCATATAGTCGGCCCCATCCGACTTTACTACTTTTCTTACTTGTTTAAGTGTATAAAAAGTACCCGATTTAAAATTGAAAAAAAAAACAACAAGATTTCTTTATTTTTGAAACAGTTAAGAGGCATTTGTTATCTTTGCAATTTTAGTTGTTTTAGTTTTTGCCACCAGTGTACGTCATTGTACGTTTCAAATTTCTTATTTCTTATGTCCAAAATAAATACAGTGAGGATAGCACTAACTACAACCTATTAAGGAAATAGCAAGCACGATTCTGAAAAACTACGAGCGTTCTAGAAAACAGTGAATCTTTACTTTAGCACACGAAATATCAAAAGATTTTGTGTGCCAAGGATGTACAGTGACAGACACCGGTTTGAACAGCTGTGTTAGTACTCGCATTGTCAGTGATCAATATTGGTCCAAATTTTACAATATTCCCTATATAACTGTAAATAAAATTAATAAATAAATTTTATTAAATTCAATATGAGAATAATACTGGATATTTATTCAAAGTACACGTACGGTACATTTTGCATATAAAATTCAAACTAAATTTTCCCACAATTCCAGTCATTTCTAACTTTTCAAAATGCTTTTTTTCCAATTCTAAAGAAAAATAAAACTGTTATATTGCAGTAAATGTTTTGGTCAACATTTATTATGAAAATTGAAATAAATCAGGTGAAAAAGTTTTCACATGATGCTGCTGCTGAAAAATAGAAGAAAACCAAACAGATAACTGAAAGAAAACAACAACAAGACGAAAAAAAAACTCAAACTCTCAAAAGTAAAAGAAGAAGAGAAAAGAAATAGTAACGAAAAAACACCTTAGAAAAGAAACTTTTCTACCACGCAACAAGGAACGAAATCATAAAATTGTTCGTCGCTATCAAATGAAATTTCACTTCACTTCTTGAACTTAGCCAAACAAATCAGAATTCATGCGATGCAAAAAGAAAAACAACTTTTTTCAATTCTTTGTTAGAAAAATGAAAAAGGGAAATGCGGAATATAGGGAACACACAGTCTGTGGAAACTATTGAATTGGTATAAACCTACAGTGCAATGATTATGAAGAGAAAAACGGAAAAATTGGTTAGAACATCGTAAGTATCGGCTTCAAATGGAGTTAATTGTTGACAAGTCGCTCTCGAATCGAGGAAGTTGATATGATCTCATTATTGTCTCATTTAACATTGCTACGGTGACCGAAGATTTATTTTAACCAGCAATTTATGTACCCCCCAAAGCTAAAAGATGAACATACTCCAAAAAATATATAAAAGAGCACATTAGGTTTGAATATTGTTCAAACTGATGAAATTTAGGAAGAATGCAGAGTGAATAGAATCCTTGGACAGCATCAGCGACAGATATCGCGACAAACTAAAATATGGCATGAGACTGGCCTAGAAAATAGAGTTCAACCTTTTACACTGTGAATGAGGACGTACTCACAAGTATAGGATGAAACTGCCAAAGCTCACCGGAAGTAACCATCGTGTCTCCGGGTCTGACGAATAACGTAACTTTGCAACCCGTCATTCCATTGGGGTGAGACCCTCCGGTCAAGTTTGAAGCGTTGGACCATAAAAAATTACGTACGCAAGCGATTGTACGATAATGGCGTCTTATATATCAGAGTTTTCCAGGAATATGGAAATATCCGCCATTAAGTCAAGGGCCACGCTGTTTTCTACATGGATAGGGCTATTTCTCTTAGCCTGTATAAATTGTCCGCGCATTTATCAGCTATCAGGAGCAAAAAAAACAGTAAGGAAAGCAGTAAAGTCGGACTGGACCGACTATATCACACCCTTCACCACTTTGGGTATATTGTACATATGTTTCCTTACAATTTCATGTCTATGTTCCCTCTTTCTCCAACCTATCCTATCTTTAATTTCATTTGAGCAGATTTAGTGCCGTCTGCGTAACATGGGGAAAATTTATGGAAAACGATTTATAGCAAAATTGATACACGATATTCGCTACGCCGCGTTGTTAAAAATATAATCTATATGTGGGAGCTATATATAAATCTGAACCGATTTTCACGAAAATTAACACACATCAGTCTAGATTTAATTCAGCACGCTATGCCAAATGTTGAGCAAATCGAAGGATATATATAGGGACCTTGGTGCACCATTTACATAAAATCGGACGAAAATATATATGGGAGATATGTCGAAATCTGAACCGATTTTCCTCAATTTCAATAGGGTTCGTCCTTGAGACAAATAAGTGGCCTATGCCAAATTTCATCCAATTCGGATTATAAATGCGACCTGTACTTTGTTCACAATTTAACATCGACATACAGACGGACGGACATGCATAAATCGACTCAGAACGTGATTCTATTCATATTCTCAAAAGGAACCATGTATCTATCTGTACCTGTTACAAACATATGCACAAAGACATAATACCCGGTACCACAGAGTGGCGAAGGGTATAAAAACACTAAAAACCCAGAAAGGAAAGTAGTAAAGTCGGACGGGGCCGACTATATGATACCCTTTACCACTATGGGTATATTAAACAGGAATATTAACATGAAATTGGATGAAATAAAATATGCGATATATGTGAATCTACCTATATCTATCCGTTGGGCTATTTCAGTACTTTTAGAAAACGCAACTACGTAATTCTATGCTCAATTTTGTAAGTTGTGCCAAATTTGATGTCAATCTGAGCGATTTCAAACAAACTTGTCACAGGTTTGGTTATACTAATTTCAGAACGTTTTGTTCCTATCAGCATATTGGTTCCTTGGTGCGTCAATTACTTAAAATAAATCTATAATAAAAGGGAGCTATATCTAAATCTGGACCCATTTTCACGAAACAAGGCAGACATCACTCTAGGCTCTATTCAGTTCGTTATGCCAAATTTCGTGTAAATCGGAAGATATATAGCGACTTTGGTGTACCATTTACATGAAATCGGACGAAACTATATATGGGAGCTATATAGAAATCTGGACCGATTTTCTCGAAACTTGGCAGACATCATTCTAGGCTCAATTCAGTACGTTATGCCAAATTTCGTGCAAATCCAAAGATATATAGGGACTTTGGTGCACCATTTACATTAAATCGGACGAAACTATATATGGGAGCTATATCTAAATCTGGACCGATTTTCTCGAAACTTGGCAGACATCACTCTAGGCTTAAATCGGTACGATATGCCAAATTTCGTGCAAATCGAAAGATATATAGGGACTTTGGGGCACCATTTACATGAAATCGAACGAAACTATATATGGGAGCTATATCTAAATCTGGACCGATTTTCACGAAACTTGGCAGACGTAATTCTAGACTCAATTCAGTACGTTATGCCAAATTTGGTGCAAATCGAAAGATATATAGGGACTTTGATGCACCATTTACATGAAATCGGACGAAACTATATATGGGAGCTATATCTAAATCTGGACCGATTTTCACGAAACTTGGCAGACATCATTCTAGACATAAATGATTAGGCTGTACCAAATTTCGTGCAAATCCAAAGATATATAGGGACCGTTTAAATCGGTTAAATAAATATATATATATATATATATGGGCAATATTGCCAATTTTTTAATATTCCACGCAAAAGTTATCGAGGTTTTAATTTTGGGAATAAGAAAAAAATCTTAAAATTACGCCTTTTATTATATTGACCAAAAACGTTGATATATGCCTTCCTCCGTAAAATAAGAATATGAATATATTATAATAATCGCGATAAAGTTGCACATCTTCGCGAAATATGAGAAAAATAATAAAAATATAGGAGATTACGTCATTATTTTCATTATATTAATGACATACACACACCTAAAAATTTATTTAAAAATATCTACATAATCGAAACACCATGATGAATCAAATGACATCAAAATCACACAAGTCCGTGTAGCGGTTTCTAAATCACAGCGACAACAAAACAAGATATTAAGGAAAAATATTTGTTTTTGGTTCGAAAAAATAATGTCATCATATTTATTTTTTTAATTGTATACAAGAAATTTCAGAAAAACATTTTGGGGTTATTCTGCTATTTTACACGAATTTCGCCCAAAAAATTGGCATATGTAATAATCAGTTTTTGTGTATAAGTATACGCCTTGCGGATTATATCAAGACCCTTCCGATAAATCTTAGGGTTCTATAAATAGGAATAAATCTTAACATAAAATATTATGAAATATACATTTTAAATTGCGTCTAAATCGCGTAATTCTCAAAATCATTTGATGCGCATGCGGTTTCCAGGAAGTACTGAAGTTTATCTTCCAATCCATATATATTTTGCGAAATTTCATTTGATGGCTAAGATGTGCCGCACGTTACATTGAAGTACCCAAAAAATCGTAAAACGCGAATAATTTCCGAAAACTCAATATGCCATTAACGCGCATCCGATTTCGGTGTGCACCCTAAAAAGATACATCGATCTATACCGATTTCAATGTGGTCCATTAAGAACCATGGATGTGCCAGCACAATCTATTTTTGAGATAAATTGCGTACATCTCTCTTTCGGCTGAAGTTTTTAAAGTTCTCTTTTCGAAAAAGATCAAAATCGGTATGAGGTCATTTATTGAAGCGGAAATGACACACATAAAACGCAAATAAATCCGCGATATTTTCAAAAACATTTTTTGCCAAATTTCGTGTTTTTGGAAGGCCAGTTCCCGCCGTTCTAGTAGATGGATTTTCACGAAGAAGATTTTATATCATCCGAAACGTAAAAACCCTTATTGATCGCGGGTACCCATATCATTCAGTTGACAGATCTAAAAATTTGGCCCGAAAAATAGGTTTTTTAGAAATTTGATCGCACAAAATTCGCACCTTCGGATGAGTATTACCCTGAAGCTGTGCATACTACATACACAAAATATATATCAAATTACGCAGATTCGCGACTACAATAATCTTACAATCGATTTTAAGAAATTCCTGTTTGCGTATTGAAGCTAGAAGTAAAATTTAAAAAACACTCAAAAATCGAGCTTCAAAATGTCAGCATCATTTAAAGGTAGATGCAGTTAAAATTTTGAAAAATGATACATAAGGGGCGTAGTCCCCATTTTGTTGGCTTCTAGTTTTATTTTGACAGGAAGACCGTGCAATGAGTGGCTTAGTCACAAATCGATAGAGAACATAAAAAAACTGGTTCGCCTCAACCTGTTTTTACACATTTTTTACATTAAAGTACACACAGCTTCCACCAATATAAAGATTGGAGGTCAATATCATGAACAGTTTGCAACGACAGATCAATTAACCCAAAACTATTCACTTTTTTTCATATACTTAAGTAGTTCCCGAGTTATAAAGGGGTGAACCTCCGCTTCAGCTATGTTAAAAAATTGGCAATATTGCCCATATATGGGAGTTATATCTAAATCTGAATCTAAATTGAATCGTATTCATGAGTTGACGAAGCAATTCAAAAATTCATTGTGAATACCATTCTTGGAGAAAACACGGCACCGATAGCAGGATAAGAGAAGCAGCTACCTCGATAAACCAGTTTGTTTTTGACTCGCTTGAGATCTGTGCGATGCAGTCGTTAATTCGTATTGATGGCACGGTAGATAATATCTGTCTGGCAGATGGTCTACATATCATCTCTACAATATCTATCCAAACCTACTCATCTGATACCGTCTTCCTTTGCACAACCAGTACAGGTCGTGAACCAGATAAATAGAAAATTCACAGCAGTACAAGCTGATAAAACTACAATATCAAACTGAAAGGGTTTTGCCACAATTGACTTCAGGATATAGTAGCGCCTTAATTTTTACCACGCATGTGGTAATGTCGGGCATGACATGCTACACTTCCTCAATTGCCCAGCCAAACTCATCCACATCATCATTAGAATCAATCTTCTTCATGAATATAGAGCAGAACCGAAATTTGAAAAGTTGAGTTTCAGAATTAATATTTGCAAATTTAGACTACCAATAAATGTCTATTAGATAGGTATTTTAACAATTAAAATACAGTCCCTTGGTCTGAATAGGTTTATTCTCATAATGTGAAAAAGTGCTTGGGTCAATCCCGAAAATCTTCTTTACAAGACTGTGCCCAATAAAAAAAATTCAAAATATTTTTTTCTGTACTAGAAAAATGTAAAACCAGTGAGCGAAGCAGTACAGTGGGATGGGGGCCGACCATATGATACTCTACACAACGAAAATCTAACTTTATGTATTCTGAGCCTGGGCATTATTTCTCGATATTCGCACCCTCTTGACCGATTATAGGTCAACAACTCTACTTTCTAACCCTGGCATATTTTCCAAATTCAGATCGACTTAGCTAGTCGAGATATAACGATTGGTATACGGTGCTAAGCGTAATATTTCGAGGCGTTACAAACTCTTGGGCCTGCATAAAGTTGTAATACCCTGACAACATAGTTGAGTAGGGTATAAATACCAAACAACAACTACAGAAGAACAACTAAAAAAATAATAACAAAATTCAAATTCTGACTCACATCTAGCGGGAATAAAACGTCCCCAGTTTCTACACTAATTCCAAAAAATCAAATGAAATCATTGGAAAAGTTTGTCTGGTCGGTGTGTTTGTGTTGATGTTCACATTCACATAGTTGTAAAATAGTTTAAAGATATTCCATTGTGACTGGGAGGGAGGACGGCTGGTTGCTTGTTTTTTCATTTTTACTGGACTCGGTGAAATAATAACAATGGAAAACTTGAAGGAAGAAAATTGGAAATTTCTCTTGTTTATCTCTCTTGACTTATCTAAATGTATATTACATCGTAGTTCTTTTCTCGCATCTTCCATTCAATAATGAAAATAATAATAATGTAAAGTACGTATATTCGTAATGTGTAATGAGAAAACTAAAGTGGAAAGTTATTCGGAAAATTTATTAAAGACCGTTAAAGAAATGGGTGATAATAATTTCTGCAGAGTGATTATACATGTGTGGCTGTACTTAATACATCCATAACTCTTTTTTTAGTTTTGCTTCAAATACCTTTTCAATCAAACTCCATGTGTATTTGTATAAAACTTCGTAAACAATGGAGTACCTGTAAACTAAAAAAAGGAAAAATCACAACATCGAAAGCTACTAATTGCCATTGATGGAAAATCCTTTTTAAATCTGCCGACATCATTTGCAATAAACGTTAAAATCCCAAAAGTCGTATTTGGAATTAATGCCACATGAAAAGAGAAAACTGAAAAACAAGAACAGCAGGAACAACATCCACCGACCGGAAGAGAAATTCTAAAATGAAAAGTTACAGCCACAGGCTATTTGCAGTTTACAAACGAGTCCGGTTGCCATGATATATCACCAACTTCAAATACGAGAATTTGGCTTAATTTGTTTATGGCTTTAAAAAAAGCCAACGGCCATCCTACCATCCTCTACTACACATAAACAATGCAATGTGCACGTGGTGTTATGCTCCATAAAAAATAGAAAACGACACAACGGAAAAAACACCTAGAAACCAACATTGCAGGATTCACTTCTTTGCCTAACCTAGCCATTGTCATTGAGAAAGGACGAAAAAACGAGCGAGTGAACGGCGAGGACAGAAACTGAAAACCTTGACTGTAAAACCGCGTTAACAAATGACTAAAGCTTACCTCTTAAATGAACGACACCACGTTGTCTGTTGTCCTTGTTGTGGTTTGGATGGTGTTTTTTCCAGCATTTACGAGGTGCTGGGTTGTTAATACATGGAGGATATCGAACGAATTAAGCTTCGTGCAAATTTGCAGGTGTTTCTTTTTTTTTTTTTTGAGGGGCATTAACTTGAAATTTTACCATATATGCCGTGTTAGAATCGATGATGTGAGATGTAAGCGAATTCTGGTACATACATGGGTGGAGTTGAACAGTTAGGGACTTTTTTCATAGTCTACAATTAACGGCAAATATTTTAGTAGAATTTGGAGGACATTTGGAAGATATATATATATATATATACAGTGGCTCCATCGAATAATCGGACAAGTTGATGTCAGATATAATAATGCTATACATTTCAAAGAAATTGTCTAAATGTGTAGTTTTTTCGCTTTTATTTACACATTACTTACTTATATTTCTGAACAATACAAAAAACAACAACTTTCCTAGTGATAACAGTAAATTTCGCCAGAAAAACAAAATTAACTCAATTTATTGTGTTCAACGCAAAATCGGACAAAGCAAAGTATCAATGTTAAATAAAGCAAAAAATCGATAAATTAATATTTAGTTGCATATCCTTTGTTGTTCGGAACGGCCTGTAAACGCTTCGGTATTGATTTTACCAAATTCTGGCATACCTCCGGTTCTATGGAGTTCCACGATTCCAGTAAAGCTGTACTGAGGAGTTAAATTTTTTCTCATACACTCTCCTAGCTAATTCTTCCCAAAGATGCTCAATTACGTTAAAGTCTGGGCTCTGTGCAGGTGTTTGTATAAGTTTGAGGCAGTTATGGATCAACCAAAGCTTTGCAACACCTGATGTGTGCTTGGGATCGTTGTCTCGATAAAAGGCAAAGTTGTTCGCGATAAACAATTTGTCTGCACTGTGCTTTACATTTTGTTTTAAAATGTTGAGGTAGACAAATGTGTCCATTTTACCATCAATAAAATGCAAATTGCCTACACCCGCACTCGACATGCAGCCCCAAACAATAACAGAACCTCATCCGTGCTTAACAGTGGCTTTTGTATTCTTATGATTAAATTCAGCATTTGGCCTACGCCACACATTCATCTTTCCATCTGATCCGTGCAAATTAAATTTGCTTTCGCCACTAAACAGAACCTTAATATAATGAAAACTACCAATAGAAAAATCGTACAATAATATTAGAAAAACTTTTGTCCGATTATGCGATGGAGCCACTGTATATATATATATGTTTAAACCCTACCCTACACATGGAGGATATACATTTTCTACTAAAACGTCTAAAAATTGTTCTAGGTAAGATTGGAAAGTGTATTAACTATTTATACCTTTCACTACACTGTGGTCAGGTTATTATGTCTTTGTACATATGTTTGTAACAGACAAAAGGAAACGAGGTAGACCCACGGTCCAACCGTCCGTCTGTTGATGATAAATTGTACACAAAGTACAGGTCGCTATTATAATCCGATTTAGATGAATTTTGGTACAGCTAATTTATTTGGCGCAAGGATGAACCCTACAGTAATTGGGAAAAATTAGTTCAGATTTATTTATAGCTCCCATGTATTTTTATACCCTTCACCACACTGTGGTACAGGGTATTATGTCTTTGTGCATATGTTTGTAACAGGCAAAAGGAAACGAGATATACCCATAGTTCCTTTTGAGAATATGCATAGAATCATTTTCTAAGTCGATTTATGCATGTCCGTACGACCGTCCGTCCGTCTGTCTGTCTGTCCATGTTAAATTGTAAACAAAGTACAGATCGCATTTATAATCCGAATTGGATGAAATTTGGCATAGGTCACTTATTTGGCCCAAGGACGAACCCTATTGAAATTGGGAAAAATCGGTTCAGATTTAGATATAGCTCCTATATATATATATATATATATATATATTTAACCGATTTAATGTAAACGGTCCATATATATCTTTCGATTTGCACGAAATTTGCTACAGCCTAATCAATTAGGTCTAGAATGATGCCTGCCAAGTTTCGTGAAAAACGGTCCAGATTTAGATATAGCTCCCATATATAGTTTCGTCCGATTTCGTGTAAATGGTGCACCAAAGTCCCTATATATCATTCAATTTGCACCAAATTTGGCATAACGTACTGAATTGAGTCTAGAATTATGTCTGCCAAGTTTCGTGAAAATCGGTCCAGATTTAGATATAGCTCCCATATATAGTTTCGTCCGATTTCATGTAAATGGTGCCCCAAAGTCCCTATATATATTTCGATTTGCACGAAATTTGGCATATCGTACAGAATTAAGCCTAGAGTGATGTCTGCCAAGTTTCGAGAAAATCGGTCCAGATTTAGATATAGCTCCCATATATAGTTTCGTCCGATTTCATGTAAATGGTGCCCCAATGTCCCTATATATATTCCGATTTGCACGAAATGTGGCATATCGTACTGAATGAAGCCTAGAGTAATGTCTGCCGAGTTTCGAGAAAATCGGTCCAGATTTAGATATAGCTTCCATATATAGTTTCGTCCGATTTGATGTAATTTGTGCCCCAAAGTCCCTATATATCTTTCGATTTGCACGAAATTTGGCATAACGTACTGAATTGAGCCTAGAATGTCTGCCAAGTTTCGTGAAAATCGGTCCTGATTTAGATATAGCTCCCATATATAGTTTCGTCCGATTTCATACAAATGGTGCACCAAAGTCCCTATATATCCTTCGATGTGCACGAAATTTGGCATAACGTACTGAATTGAGCCTAGAGTGATGTCTGCCAAGTTTCGAGAAAATCGGTCCAGATTTCTATAAAGCTCCCATATATGGTTTTGTCCGATTTCATGTAAATGGTGCACCAAAGTCGCTATATATCTTTCGATTTGCACGAAATTTGACATAACGTACTGAATTGAGCCTAGAGTGATGTCTGCCTTGTTTCGAGAAAATCGGTCCAGATTTAGATATAGCTCCCTTTTATTATAGATTGATTTTAAGTAATTGACGCACCAAGGAACCAATAGGCTGATAGGTACAAAACGTTCTAAAATTAGTATAACCTAACCTGTGAAATGTTTGTTTGAAATCGCTTAATATTTGGACAGAGCTTCCATATATATTTTCGCCCGATTTCAAGTAAATTGGGCATCAAACTAATCAGTTAGTCAGATTGACATCAAATTATGCACAACTTACAAAATTGAGCATAGAATTACGTAGGTGCGTTTTGGAGAAGTACAGACATAGCCCAACGGATGACCTATTTATATTTGTTTGAAGTCGATTTACATACTTTATGGATAGATCTAGGTAGATTCACATGTAGATAAATATCACATATTTTATTTCATCCAATTTCATGTTAATAGTCCTGTTTAATATACCCATAGTGGTGAAGGGTATCATATAGTCGGCCCCGTCCGACTTTACTACTTTCCTTACTGGTTTATTCCGATTTACTGTAAATGGTAGGCCGAAGTCCCTATATTTCTTTCGATTTGCACGAAATTTTGTATAGCGTACATAATAAAGTGTAGAATGAAGAGTGGTAAATTTCTGGAAAATCGGTTCAGATTTAGCTTCCTATATGGGATTTTAGGTAAATAGTGCACCAAAGTCCTTATATATCCTTCGATTTGCACGAAATTTTGCATAGCGTACTGAATGAAGTCTAGAGTAATGTGTGTTTCGTGAAAATCGGTTCAGATTTATGTAAATGGTACACCAAAGTCCTTATATATTCTTTGATTTGCACGAAATTTGGCATAGCGTACTGCATTAAGTGTAGAATGAAGAGTGGTAAATTTCGGGAAAATCGGTTCAGATTTAGCTCCCTATATGGGATTTTAGGTAAATAGTGCACAAAAGTCACTATATATCCTTCGATTTAGGTAAATAGTGCACAAAAGTCCCTATATATCCTTCGATTTATACGAAATTTTGCATAGCGTACTGAATGAAGAAGAGTTACGTGAAAATCGGTCCAGATTTAGATATACCTCCCATATATTTTCATCCGATTGTATGTAAATGGTGCACCAAAGTACCTATATATACTTCGATTTGAACGAAATGTGGCATAGCGTACTGAATTAAGTCTATAGTGATGTGTGTTAAGATTCGTGAAAATCAGTTCAGATTCGTCGGATTTTTTTGTAAATGGTGCACCAAAGTCCCTACATATACCTGGATGTACACGAAATTTGTCATAGCGTACTGAATTGTTTTTAGAATGATGTGTGGTAAGTTTAAGATCGGTTCAGATTTCAATATAGCTCCTATATAAACATATATAGTCGTCCGATTTTACATAAGTGGTGCACCAAACTCCCAATGTTTAACCGATTAACACGAAATTTTACACAACTTATCAAATTGAGACTTGAATACGTTTTGTTGAAATTGGTGCAAATGCAGTCATAGCTTCCATATGTATTTCGAACGGTTGTCAGATTGAAATTAAATTTCTAAAACCGAATAGCGTGTATAAATTTTGCTGTAAATCGTTTTCCATAAATGTGACCCTTTGTCCACATCTGCCTGAATGAAATTGAATTTATCATAGGTTGCAGAAAGACATGAGTATGTTCCTTCGAGGGAACATTGGCATGCAATTGTAAGGATACATATGTAGAATATTCCCAAAGTGCTGAAGAGTAGCATATAGTCGGTCCAGTCCAACTTTACTACTTTCTTTACAGGTTCACTATTACAACGCACCAGCTCAAGCATCGACGCTGCCGTGTGAGTCTTGCCAAATAAACTAAACCATTATCATGCCTAAACCACCGTATTTCCCGGAATTGAATTTAAAATGTCATGTATGTCAACTTTAAATTGGTCCAAATTTGGATATAGCTCCCATGCATACACAATTTTGTTAATCTTCCTAATATATAAAAGAGCTTAGTGTTAAGTGAGTGAGTGAGTGACAGATCATCGCCCAGACAAAACGGCTAAAGCTAGAAGCTTGAAATTTAGAATGTAGGTTGGTGTGTAGGATGAGGCTGTGTTTTTGGAAATTCGAACTAGAAAGGTACGAAATGTACTAAAATATACCAAATATGGTACCCTTTGTATTAGGCGAACGCGAAGAGCTAGAATTATGAAATTTGGAATGTGGGTCACTGATGGAAAGTTAGAAAGCCGTACAAAAGGGTTTTTGGAAATTCGAACTATAAGTGTACTAAAAGTACTAAACTTTACTAAATTTATTTCTAATTTTATATATATTGAACAAATATAGCTAGAATCTTGAAATTTCATATGAAATACAGTTTGGAAAGTGGTGTTGGTGTATGCAAATGGTTATAAAAATTCGTACTTATGTCTATAAAAAGTACGAAACGGTACTAAATTTGGTACTATTTGCATTTCGTTGAGCGTAAAGAGATGTAATCCTGAAAATATGAATTAGGGCTACTATTGGAGTAGAGGATTGAGGTAGATTTAAAAAAATCGTACCTATGTGTACGAAAAGTACTAAATGGTACTTAATTTGGTACAAGGTCGATTTAGGTGAACAGATAGAGCTGAAGTCTTCAAATTGGGAAATAAAATAACTGTTGGAGTGTAGGATTGATGTAGTTTAGGAAATTCGTACTTATGGTTGCGAAAAGCACTAAATGGTACTAAATTTAGTACAATTTGGATTTTGGGTGAAAGGATAGAAATGAAAACCTGAAATTCGGAATTAAGATTCCTTTTGAAAATTGAGCTAACATCTTTGGAAATTCGTATTTATGTGTGCGAAAAGTACTAAACGGCACTAGATTAGATTTGGTACAATCTGGATTTGGGTGAACGGAGAAAGATGGAAACCTAAAATTTGGACTAATGCTTGATGTTGGAATATAGAATTGAGATATGGAAGCATAGTACTAATCTGTACTAATGGTACTATATTTGGTACAAAATGGTACTGAATATGGTACAATTTGGATCTATGCGGACGAATAGGGCAGGTATCCTGAAATTTATGAATAAATTTACTGTTTCAGTATGGAATTGAGGCAGTTTTAGAAACTCGTACTTACGTCTACGAAAAGTAATAAATTGTACTAAATTCTGTACAATTCTGATGTTGGTTAACGGATAGAGCTGGAATTCTTTAATGTGAACTTAAAGTTATTATTGGAGTGCATGACTGAGGTAGTTTTGGAAATTCGTACTTATGGGTACGAAAAGCACAAATTTTGGTACCATTTGTACTTTGGCAGAGGGTAGAACTTGAATCCTAAAAGTTGCAACTTAGGCTACTGTGGGAGTGTATGAAATGTACAGAATGGAACCAAATCTGGTACAATTTAGTGAACAGATTGAGCTGAATTTCTTAAATTTGGACTTACGATTGAAAGCAGGTGGAGTATTGAGATAGGTTTGGTATATGAGTACGAAAAGTACTGAATGGTATCAAATCTGGTATAATGGGTTTTAATGTACAGACAGAGCTGGAAATCTTAAATTTTAACTATTTGAAAACAGGATTGAAGTACTTTTGGAAATTTTAACTTATAACTACGAAAAGTACTAAATTTGGTACAATTTGGACTTTGGTGGAATTAAGATTACCTTTAGAGTGTAAGATTGGTGTAGGAGTCGGTAGGTTATAGATAATAATTAGATAATAATTTGGTACAATTTGGATTTGGTTGAATCCTGAGATATGGAATTTAGATTACTGTTGAAGTGTAGTATTGAGCTATGGAGACAATTTTGGAAACATGGAAGTAGTCTTGTATGTGTACCAATAGTAAATAGAATAGAAAATTCACTAAATTTGGAACAATTTTGATTTTGGTAACGCATAGAGCTGGAAACCAAAAATTTATTATGTTGGTCACTGACAGAGAGTTAGAAAGAAGGACCAAAGGGTTTTTGTGTACTAATCTTAGTTTTGGTGATGGCATGGAAGTAGTCTTGAAGATGTGTACCTATGTGTTCAAAAAGTGCTAAATGGAACTAAATTTGGAATCTGTATGTTTTTGCTAAATTGTGTAATGGAAATAAGAAAGAGATTTCAGAAAATAGTGCTTATGTGTATGAAGAGTACTTAATTGTAATAAACTTGATATTAGATGTAGGAATAGAAACGAAATTCAGAACTATAGTACACCAAATTGTACAGTATTCACGATTTCCATATGAAATATTTTTTTGTATTCCCTTTCCGCATACGAAGGTGCGGGTACTTTGCTAGTCTTTATATAATTGGTGGATTAAAGTCCTATGCCTATCCAATTTACATGATATGCTGCATATATTACGTGTCAATGTCGTCTTTGAGCCGGGCATGTAGAAAAAATCACCAAATTATATTATAATTCCACCATCTCTCTTTATATGATGATTTCACTGACATATTATCATTGATGTTTCACATACTCTCCACACCATCTCACCATTAAATAAACTATTGAATAGTTTCAATTCTTCTTTTAAATCTGCTCAATGCCAGTGACAATTTCCATCACATCACTTAACTTTTGAAAATAAATGACACTGAACATCTCCCATGTGAATATCGGCAAATTGAAACATTTTCACAATAATTTCAATTTTTCAATAAATGTTACTCAATGCCGTTTGCCAATCGTTAAATTAAAACAATGAGAAAAATCATCACATTTGCATCTTCGAACGGCAATAACAAAGTAGGTTACCAAGTGGGATGCCAATCGATTGGCAACTTTTCACATCGCTGTGCTGGTGTGCATTCTGTAATTGTGTCATTTTCACTGCCTCATAATTCGACTAACATGAAGCCTTAATTAAAAGTTCACCATAATTATGCTAATGTCATCACACGGCAGGCATATTCTTCCGTTTGTTGGTCCCTCGCCCCTCACCTTTCTCGCTCGCTCTATGACACACTTATGTGACCATGTCACCTATAAGTACATCCGTTTACCGGTAGGTAGGTAGGTTGCGTACAGTCAGCTAGGCAGGCAGGCTGGCAGTCGGGCATCCTTGATACGATAGTGTCATAAATGTCGGATAACATTATTCTCGGTGATAACTTTTGCGGCAATTACTGGAGAAAATTCAACAAAAAAATTAAAATAAAAATAAAAACTGTTTCATGACGCAGTTTATCTTTTTAATGGGGTCATGTTAATAAGGTTAATTGATAGCAAAGATAACAACATCACCATCAACAAATTATTAAATTTTTACACGTATAGAGGGTAAATATTATTGCAGGTGTATGGGTAAATATTTTATTTTTATTAACAACTATATTTAACAACAACAACAAAAAACTTGATCATTTTATGTAAAAAAGTTAATTACAATATTCAATGAGTTGGGAAAACAGAACAGATCAATTAGCATGCCCGCGTTTGTGTATGTGTGAGTAAACTCATGAAGTGCCAATTTTATTAAGTTAATATGAAATTGATTAAAAGATAATACATGTTATTTACTGTTAAATAGTAAATATTTTAATTATATCTATACTAATAAGAGAGTTAAGTGATTGACTGACTGATTCATCAACGCCCAGAGGAAAAGACTAAAGCTAGAATTTTGAAATTTGTGGTGAGGGTCATTCTTGGTCCAAAGGGTTCAGATAAGGTTGGTTTTTTTGAAAATTCGTACTAGAATGACACGTAAAGTACTAGATGTGATACCATTTGTATATGGCGAACCGGTGTAGCTAGAGCTCTGAAATTGGGACTGAGGGTCACTGATGGAGTGTAGATGTAGCAGTGCATTTTTTGGACATTCGAACTGTAAACATCCGAAAAGTACTAAAGAGTATTAAATTGTATTAAATTTGGATTTTATTGAACCGATAGAGCTAGAATCTTGAAATTTGAAGTTATATTCACTGTAGGGGTGTAGGATTGTGCTATGTAGAATGTTTTGAAAATTCGTACTAATGTGTACTAAATGGCACCAAATGGTGGTAAAGATCACTTTTGGGGCGTTGGATTGGGGTATGTAGAACGTTTTAGAAATGTTTACTAGTGTGTACTAAATTACACTAAATTTGGTACAATTTAGATTAAGATTGAACCCATAGAGATAGAATTCTGAAATTGATTAATAAGATTTAGGTTAACCGATTGAATGCTGAAATATCGTATTAAGATTGGCTTATGTGAGAAGTTAAGTGGAAATTCGTACTTATGATTGTTAAAGTAGTTAGTTATGGAATTTGGATAATTGAAAATAAGTACTACAAGAGTACAAAGGGTAAAAAATGACACCAAGTTTAGTATAGAGGTAGATTTCTGTTGCGGTCAGATTTGGTGTGTAGGGTTGAGATAGAGCGGTAGTTTTGAAAAACGTACTATAAGAGAAAATAGGTACTAAATTTTTCTAAATTTATAATAGTGGTCGGTATTGGGTTTTAAATATTTACCAAATTCGCTAACGAAGTAGCGGGTATTTGCTATTATCTAATATATTAACAATATATAGTTAATATGGGCTTTTACGTTAGTTGGGGATGGTATACATATACACCATGGAAAACAATTAAGGAAATAATCGATTAAGAAATAATCGGCTACACACAAGTAGTCCTGCATATTAATATCTCGCTTATTGATGGCCAATTTAATGAATATTAGAATCTAATTTATTGAATTAATATATGAACATGAATTCTCACAACAAGTTGTTTCAAATTCCGTGCGAAGTTGTTTACGATTTAGGCATCTAAACAACTTACCTTTCGATATTTTGGGGCATGTAAACAATAAGCAACAAAACGCAAGTTAAAGGGCGTTGACTCGTCGCGATGTTGTAAACAACAAGCAGCAAAACACACGGTAAGGGGTTCAGATGCGTTGCTTGTTGGTAAACAACTAGCAACAATAATGCACGTCAAGGGATTCGCTCTAGTCATCGGTAAGAAACAACAACGCGCGTGCGTAGAGACTGTGATGCGTCGCCAAGGAATAACGCACAACAACAACGTGATCCTAAAGGTTGCGACGACGGTCTTATAAAAGGGCGAACGACGAAAGCTGCGGGGACAGTCGTGAGAGAAAAGCTGACAGCACAAGGACCAGACGAGGAAATACCATAAACCCTTTTTAACAGGTGAGTCCATCAAGAATCAAGGAGTGAAGAAGACTGAAGGTTAAGTGAGCTTCCCGTTGCCACTGAAACCACCGACCCAGACTCACGAAACAACAGGTGAGTTGATATTGCCACCTGCGCCGTTCACGGAAGAAGTGAGTTTGGACAAGCCACCTCCAGGATGTTCGATGCGGTGGGCGCTAGTGAGTTGCCCTAAGCCACTCATCCAGGTGGCAGTTCTAGGCAATTGTCCCCGGCAAGATCTCTGGCTTCATCCGTGCCTTGTCTCCGTACCCCAACACCTACCCTAGTCTCTGACAATATCCCCAGTCTCCTCTCCTATAAAAAACAAACACAACAGACTTCTTACCTTACTCTTGTCGCTGACAAAAATAAATTTCTGTGACGGACTCTGGCCGCCGGGAGCTTTCCCCAGCAATTCGGTGGACAATTGAGGCGTCACAGATAGCGTAATTCATAGTCAGTCTATCGCTCCTTTCGTACTCTTACGGGCAAATTAAGGACGTTTAAGAGTCAGACCATATTCCCATCCTGTTCATTGTTGAGAATCTCTGCGATTTCGTGGAGCCAGACCAGCGTATATTCAATTATAATATTAAGCCCAACTGACACAAAATTATTGAAAACTCCTTATGTTCTAAACAGCCACCAATATGTGTCAGAAAGAATGAGAAAATTTTCCTTAAAATTATCCTTAAAGCTGTAGTATACCTTTATTGCGACCATATTTCCATCCAGGGCCTCCAGACCAGCCAGACAGACTTAACAACGCGGCCAACTTCGTGCCGAAATACCCGCTGACGACAATATTCCGCAGGCAAGCGCTGAAATAGAAGCATTAGTCCTTAAGCAATAACGCTCTATGTGATTAGAGCAATTTAACCACTGCAACATAAATACGTCTATCTGGTTCCAAATGTGCATTACAGGTCTACTAGTCATTGTCTGGTTAATTCATTGGCCATCACTCTTCGCAGCAAATGATCAAGCGAGCAGTTATCAAGAGATGCAAGAATATTAAACGAGACTTGCATCTCCTATCATTCACATCCAGCGAGGTATAGGCAGTTATCTTCAAATCCAAGCCATCTAAAGCGCATTGTTCAAAATGCTTTGAACAGTCGTCATCATCTTCAAATACTTCAATATACTGAACCGAATTTTTTTGTTACAGATGATTTGATCGTTGGAGTGTTTTAAGATAAGAGTCTAAAATCCCACATGGAACGTTGATAAGACTGTTGTTGTTGGTGGTTAGATTTTATGACGCACACGATGGGAAAACTCTCCACAGATCAAATTATATTATTAGAAAAAATAGTTTATTGATAAGTATTTTGAAGATGCTGACGACTGACAAGAAGAACTGACAAATTAAATTTCTGTTCAAAGCATTTTTAACACCCATGGTACAGCCTCGAATTACCTATTTCATAGTTATTAGCTTTTTATATTTCGAAAGTCGTCGGGATTTTTCGAATTTTAAAACCCGATAAATCCGTAACTAATGGAGAATCATAGCGCACCATTTCTCTTCTTTCACCAGTAGCCTAAGTTTTAGAGCCCCTATTGCTTCCGTCACTTCAACAGCATTTCGTTATGGTTTGCAGGAAATTACTTTCAAGATTACGAATGACCTTAACCAGCCACGACCACCTAAGCGGAACATTGATCGTCATACCGAGCTGATATCCGACATCACGAATTTCACCCTTCCGAGGATTAGTTGAAATACGAAGTGAAATAAAGGTAATTGGCAACCTTTATTTCACTTCGTATTTCAACTATATCAAACAGATGGTGAAAGCTATGAAGAAAGTTCTGAAATGATCATTAGTTGCATGATCATTAATCATGCAGTCTGGACTTTGTTTCAGATGACTAGTCAATGAATATAATGTGATGTTGACTAGATAGTTCCTGCTGGCTTACGATCTGCAGTGTCCCACAATGATAAAGGGAGAACCTATCATTTCCCTCTCGTATCAGACCATCCGACTTCATAACATATGAACGCCGTACTTTTCTGAACCATGGGAAAGCTTCCAGATTCTCGGGTAGTTGAGAGGAATTACAACAACGTTATATACTGAAAATGAATGTGACGAACTTTGTCATACGACCACTAAAGACCTAAATGTTAGAAAAATTACTCTTGATGTCAATAGACTTGAATGTGAGCTCAAAAGTAAAAATTGACTGGACCGCCAGAAGCATTGTAACATTATGGTCGAAACAAGATTTAAACAAAATTTACGATGGAAGATGTTGCAGATATTATCAAGAACACTAAATCATCCGAAGGGATAGGCCAGAACGAATTAGCCACTACTTAGTGCATGAAGCCTGGAAATTCGGCAGGATTGTCCTGCTACTGGAGCCTCCAACAGAGGTGAATCATACTGACCGATTTCTCTTCAGTCTCCAGTAACTAAAATACTTTAGGTGCTACCCCTCCGATCTACGAGAAGGATTTTTCAATACGGATTTCGCAAAAGGCACAGTATAACAATAGCATTGTACGCCATTGCCACACATATTAGTCATGTTGGACTTTGACCAATCAAAGGCCGTAAACTCCAGCCACGTTTTAAAAGTTGGATAATCAGTCATATTTGGAATTCAAAAACAGGAAGTCAAAACCCCACAGGGTGATATATGAAGTTTCCCTCATGTGAGGAATACGAAAATATCCGCTGCAATATTATTCGGGTGTAACGTTCGACAGCCTAAGCTACCATAAGCTGAGAATTCGAAACAAGGTCCTCAAGTCGCTGGCCGGCAGGACTTAGGGTGCTGACAAGGAGACCTTGTGGTCAGGTATGCGGCGACAGTGGGATCTTCTTGATATGGAGAGGTCCAAAGGTACAATCGTGCACTTCTTTATCAACAGGCATATCAAGCAAACCTGAATACCATTCATTCAGATGCAGTCGCAAGAAATTAAAACAATGTCGTATAAATGCCAAACTCGGAGACCATCCACCATCCATAGCAGATGAGAAGCAATCTCCTAATAAGACAGTCTTAGCACAGTCTATATTAGAATGAAGCCCACCTCAATTCCTACTGAGAACGAATTGAGGGCACGGTATCCAACACATGTTCATCATATGGACTAGGGCCCCCCCGACACGTTACATCTATTCAAACGCCCACATAAACCTACTCGCCTGTCTCCAAATTCTCTATGGACGCTGTCTATCTGTCTATCCAAATCGGTGACCAAGACCAAGACTATATCATTATAGTCTGTTATGTATAGTAGGTCGGTCATAGTCGGTGCCATTTGAAAATATTCCAATTCAAATTAATTCAATATTTAATAGAACTATTAATATTGGAACTACACAATAATATTTATACAGATCAAATAAAGGGTAGACAGATTGTGACGTTTTCATGTTTAAACAAAAAAATCTTTCGTCTGTTTATTCATTAGAAGTAAACATACAAACATTTATTTCATGTATATTTTATTCATAAAGTCATCATAGACATCTGTATCAGGTTCTGAATAATATAGATGGTAACCAATTTATTTGAATAAAACAATATATTTTAATAATGTAAAGCAACAGTGGATACTTCAGAAAATCGACGCACACTGTATTAGAAATCTGTGCCATGATCTGCTGAACTTATTAAATATATGTTTGTCTTCATACACGCGGTATTCATGTGTAAAAGGTTATACTTTGGATGACAAAATCAATGCTGTGATGACGTAGTTTCATGTGAATGAACTTCCAGCAAATATTGTCATTTCGATATTTCTTTTTTTTTTGATTTTTCAAAATATATAAAAAAAGGAAATATACAAAACCCTTTCACTATAGCCTGGAGGAAGGACACTAAAATGTTATTCTGCTAATACCACAACATTTTGCAACTTTGAACTTATCCACTCACTGCATACATACAATATTATTATTACACTTTTATTTTGACTGCAAAATTTGCGGAAAACTATAAAAATATATTCGATGTTGCATGAAACAGAGTGAGGTCAGGAAATTGGAGCCAAAATAAATATGTTGACACACGCCAGGTGTTTGATTCACCAAATATCCAGGAATACCAAATGTCAGTCACATCGGTTTAAAAAGCGATAAAGATATTTTAAATGCCAAAAATGGGGTGAGACTTTTATTTGAAACATAACAAATGAGATATATTTTATAGAGATATTTTTTACCGAACCATGTGATATTACGTCTACTTCAGTTGAAACCCATCACAGGAAACGGTAAATGGGATCGGATTTATTCTGTATTCAATGCAAACTTTAATGGCAGTTGAATAATATTTTTATTTTAAAACCATTTCGGCGTTGAAAGGTTCTAAACCTTAAAAGGACGCAAATAAGATGGAATTTTTGTATGGCGGATATGTCCAAACATATACATATGTAGAAAATTGTCCGCAAAAATATATACTACCCTGCAAGAACCCAGAGAATGCGTCCAAAATCTTCAAAGTAAAGAAGATAGGGGTATACTGGACTATGTGCTAACCTTCACCTTGACAGTTTTCTGCATATATATCTTTCTCCAAAACCCAAAAAACTGATATTAATACTTTTTAGTGGTCATTTTGATAGTAAAACGTGCCACAAAATTTCGTTCTCTAGGGCCTATCCCGAAACCTAGACACACATTGATAATTTTTGTGTTAAATTTCGGGAAAATCGGTTCAGATTTACTTATATTTTGTCGTGCTCCAAAACCCCAAAAAAACTGATATTAATACTTTTTAGTGGTCATTTTGATGGAAAAACGTTTCGTGAAAATCGGTTCAGATTTAGATATAGTTCCCATGTATATTTTCGCCAGATTTTAGATAAATAGTGCACCAAAGCCCCTTTATATCCTTCGATTTGCGCGAAATTTGATATAGCGTACTGAATGAAATCTAGAGAGATGTATGTTAAGTTTCGGGAAAATCGGTTCAGATTTCGATATAGCTTATATATATTTTTTCGTTCGATTTTATGTAAATAGTGCACCAAAGTCCCTATATATTCTTCGATTTGCACGATATTTGGCATAGCGTACTGAATTGAGTCTAGAATGATGTGTGGTAAGTTTCGGAAATATTGGTTCAGATTTCGATATAACTCCCACACATACATATATATTCGTCCGATGTTACATAAATGATGCCAAAAATAATAATGTTTGCCCGATTAACACGAAATTGCACGAATTTGCACAACGTATCAATGCAGCCATAGCTTCCATATATATTTCGAACGGGTGCCTGATTGAAATTAATTTTTTTTTTAACAGTGCGGCGTACCGAATAGCGTATATCAATTTTGCTATAAATCGTTTTCCATAAATTTGTCCCATGGTACGCAGACGATTCTAAATCTGAACGAATGAGATTAAATTTAGCAAAGGTTGCAGAAAGACATAATTATGTGCCTTCGAGATAACATTGACATGTAAATGTAAGGATACATATGTACAATATACCAAAAGTGGTGAAGGGTACAATAGTCGGCCCAGTCCAACTTTACTACTTCCTTACTGGTCAATATTAAAATAGTTATCTGACTTGTTCGCGTTAATCATTTCACCTGCAAATGTTCGGTAATTGCTATACGATGTAATCAACATTGGACCCGCTTAAGCTCTAGCCTCCAAGGACGTACTCACACAATTTTTTCTGCAATACCAATTTTTATACCCTTCACCACACTGTGGTACAGGGTATTATGTCTTTGTGCATATGTTTGTAACAGGCAAAAGGAAACGAGATAGACCCATGGCTCCTTTTTCAGAATATGCATAGAATCACTATCTGAGTCGATTAATGCATGTCCGTCTGTGCATGTTAAATTGTAAACAAAGTACAGGTCGCATTTATGATCCGAATTGGATGAAATTTGGCATAGGTCACTTATTCGGCCCAAGGACGAACCCTATTGAAATTGGGAAAAATCGGTTCAGATTTAGATATAGCTCCCATATATATATTTTACCGATTTAATGTAAACGGTCCCTATATATCTTTCGATTTGCACGAAATTTGGTACAGCCTAATCATTTAGGTCTATAATGATGTATGCCAAGTTTCGAGAAAATCGGTCCAGATTTAGATATAGCTCCTATATATAGTTTCGTCCGATTTCATGTAAATGGTGCCCCAAAGTCCCTATATATCTTTCGATTTGCACGAAATTTGGCGTAACGTACTGAATGAAGCCTAGAGTAATGTCTGCCAAGTTTCGTGAAAATCGGTTCTGATTTAGATATAGCTCCCATATATAGTTTCGTCCGATTTCATATAATTGGTGCACTA
>NW_026887624.1:0-8569 GCF_032173495.1 Musca vetustissima | reverse complement strand
ATGGTGCACGTTTTGGTGCACCATTTACATGAATTCGAACGAAACTATATATGGGAGCTATATCTAAATTTGGACCGATTTTCTCGAAAGTTGGCAGACATTATTCTAGGCTCAATTCAGTACGTTATGCTAAATTTCGTGCAAATCGAATAATATATAGGGACTTTGTTCACCATTTACCTTAAATCTGACGAAACTATATATGGGAGCTATATCTAAATCTGGACCGATTTTTTTCGAAACTTGGCAGACATCACTCTAGGCTTAATTCTGTACGTTATGCCAAATTTCGTGCAAATCAACAGATATATAGGGACTTTGGGGCACCATTTACATGAAATCGGACGAAACTATATATGGGAGCTATATCTAAATCTGGACCGATTTTCACGAAACTTAGCAGACATCATTCTAGACCTAAATGATTAGGCTGTACCAAATTTCGTGCAAATCGAAAGATATATAGGGACTGTTTGCATTAAATCGGTAAATTATATATATGGGAGCTATATCTAAATCTGAACCGATTTTTCCCAATTTCAATAGGGTTCGTCCTTGGGCCGAATTAGTGACTTATGCCAAATTTCATCCAATTCGGATCATAAATGCGACCTGTACTTTGTTTACATTTTAACATGGACAGACAGACGGACGGACGGACATGCATAAATCGACTTAGAAAGTGATTCTAAGCATATTCTCAAAAGGAACCATGGGTCTATCTCGATTATTTTTGCCTGTTACAAACATATGCACAAAGACATAATACCCTGTACCACAGTGTGGTGAAGGGTATAAATATTCAAACTATGAACTGGTCCGGGTGTTCTTTCGACCAGAATGAGATCGAGAACGTAGGGGGAATCTTAACTCGTCATGTCTATGCTGAATACCGCCAATACTAGACTGTTTTTAACCTCAAAGAAGTAGTTATGGATTAATGGGGGTCAATCGATGAAGATTTGCGGACGGGCCGACTATATGATACCCTTCACCACTATAGGTATATTAAACAGGACTATTATCATAAAATTGTATGAAATAAAATATGTGATATTTATCTAAATGTGAAACGACCTAGATCTGTCCATAAACATGACATTTGTTTGTTACAATGGAACAAAATTATGTGAGTCGACTTCAAACAAAGATCGAAAGGTCATCCGTTGGGCTAGGTCTGTACTTCTAGAAAACCCAACTACGTTATTCTATACTCAATTTTGTACGTTGTGCAAAATTTGATGTCAATAAAACAAATATGAGGAGTTTGATGCACAATTTACTTATATATGGATGCTATATCCAAATATGAACCGATTTCAACGAAACTTGTCACAGGTTAGGTTATACTGATTTCAGTACGTTTTGTTCATATCAGCCATATATTCCTTGGTGCGTCAATTACTTAAAATCAATCTATAATATAAGGGAGCTATATCTAAATCTCAACCGATTTTCACTAAACTTGACACACATCATTCTGGTTTAAATTCAAAACGCTATGCAACATAAGAACTTGGTACATTATTTAGACTAAATCGGACGAAAATATATATCTAAATCTGAATCGATTTTCACGAAACTCAGCAAACATCATCCAGCATCAATTCAGTACGTTATGCCAAATTTCGTGCAAATCGAAAGATATATGGGACTTTGGTGCATCATTTACATGAAATCGGACGAAACTATATATTGGAGCTATATGTACATCTATACCGATTTTTTCGGAACTTGGCACACATCATTCTAGGCTCAATTCAGTACGTTATGTCAAATTTCGTGCAAATCGAAAGATATATAGGGACTTTGGTACACCATTTACATTCAACCGGACGAAAATATGTATGGTAGCTATATCTAAATCTGAACCGATTTTTCCCAATTTCAATAGGGTTCGTCCTTGGGCCAAACAAATGAGCTGTGCCAAATTTCATCCAAATCGGATGATAAATGCGACCTGTACTTTGTTAACAAAAATACATGGACAGACGGACGGACGGACATGCATAAATCGATATAGAAAGTGATTCTATGTATATTCTCAAAAGGAACCATGGGTCTATCTCGTTTCCTTTTGCCAGTTACAAACATATGCACAAAGACATAATACCCTGTACCACAGTGTGGTGAAGGGTATAAATAATGACACTTTTTCCAATGAGAATTTTGTAACACTAAATTTCTGCTATCTTCGTTATAAAGGGAGGTCTCTTTAAAATAATTGATGCCCCTTGCAAAATATTATATTACAAATTCGTACTATAAGGGTACACAAGTACTAGAACGTACTACATATTTTACCATTAACATTAAATTTCCGATTTAAAACACTTTCGGTTGCTTTTGAGAATATGCATAGAATCACTTTCTGAGTCGATTTATGCATGTCCGTTTGTAACAGGCAAAAATAATCGAGATAGTGGTTGCTTTTGAGAATATGTAGAATCACTTTCAGTCCATGTATTTTTGTTAACAAAGTACAGGTCGCATTTATGATCCGATTTGGATGAAATTTGGCACAGGTCACTTAATTGGCCCAAGGACGAACCCTATTGAAATTGGAGAAAATCGGTCCACGTTTAGGCATAGCTCCCATATAAGGGTACCCCCCCCCCCCCAATTTTCGGTATTTTGAGGTTCTTGAGCGCGTTTTTTAACTGAATTCGCTGAAATTTGGTACTTTAAGTTCTTATTGGGTAGCAAATCTCCCTACTAAAAATTATAAATATAGGTCCATTTTTTCGGATAGTCCCCATATAAGGGTAGCCCCAATTTTCGGTATTTTGGGGGTTTTGATCGCATTTTTGGACCGAATTCGCTGAAATTTGGTACTTTGAGTTCTTATTGGGTAGCAAATTTCCCTACTAAAAATTATAAATATAGGTCAATTTTTTCGGATAGTCCCCATATAAGGGTACCCACAATTTTCGGTATTTTGGGGTTCTTGAGCTCGTTTTATAACTGAATTCTCTGAAATTTTGTACATTGGGTTCTTATTGGGTACCAAATTACACCACTAAAAATTATAAATATAAGTCCAGTTTTTTCTGGTAGTCCCCATGTAACGGTACCCCCAAATTTTTTGTATTTTGGGGGTTCAGATCGTATTTTTCGACCGAATTGACTGTAATTTAGTACCTCGAGTTCTTATTAGGTAGCAAATCTCTCCACTATAAATTATAAATATAGGTCAATTTATTCGGGTAACCCCCATATAAGGGTACCCCCCAATTTTCGGTATTTTGGGGTTCTTGAGCGCGTTTTTCAACCAAATTCTTTGTAATTTGGTTTTTTATACCCTTCACCACACTGTGGTACAGGGTATTATGTATTTGTGCATATGTTTGTAACAGGCAAAAGGAATCAAGATAGACCCATGGTTCCTTTTGAGAATATGCATATAATCACTTTTTAAGTCGATTTATGCATGTCCGTCCGTCCGTCTGTCTGTCCATGTTAAATTGTAAACAAAGTACAGGTCGCATTTATTATCCGAATTGGATGAAATTTGGCATACGTCACTTATTTGGCCCAAGGACGAACCCCATTGAAATTGGGAAAAATCGGTTCAGATTTAGATATAGCTCCCATATATATTTTCGTCCGATTTAATCTTTTGATTTGCACGAAATTTGGCACAGCGTACTTAATTAAGCCCAGAATCGGCTAAGTTTAATAAAAATCGGTTCAGATTTATATATAGCTCCCATATATATTTTCGTCCGATTTAAGGTAAATGGTGCACCAAAGTCCCTATATATCTTTCGATTTGCACGAAATTTGGCACAGCGTACTTAATTAAGCCTAGAATGGTGTGTGCTAAGTTTCATAAAAATCGGTTCAGATTTATATGTAGCTCCCATATAAATTTTCGTCCAATTTAAGGTAAATGGTGCACCAATGTCCCTAAATATCTTTCGATTTGCACGAAATTTGGCACAGCGTACTGAATTAAGCCTAGAATGATGTGTGCTAAGTTTCGTGAAAATCGGTTCAGATTTAGATATAACTCCCATATATATTTAAGGAAAATGGTGTACCAAAGGCTCTGTATACCTTTCGATTTCCACGAAATTTGGTACAGCGTACTGAATAACGTCTAGAATGATGTGTGTTAATTTTCGTGAAAATCAAAAGTGCGACGTCTGTTAAGATTCATCTGTTGAATTTACCCAAAGTAGTGAAGGGTATCATATAGTCGGCCCCGTCCGACTTAACCACTTTCCTTACTGGTTTTAACTATAAAAATCCGCTAACGGCGTAGCGTATATATATATATATATATTCCGAATTAATGTAAATTGTATACCAAAGTCCCTACATATCTTTTAATTTGCACAAAAGTCCCTGAAAATCATTAGATTTGCACGAATTTTGGCATAGCGTACTGAATTAAGTTTAAAATGACGTGTGCTAAGTTTCGTGAAAAGCGATTCAGATTTAAATGTAGCTCCCATATATAGTTTCGGCCGATTTTAGGTAAATTGTGCACCAAAGTCCCTGAAAATCATTCAATTTCTAGAATACTCTAGAATGATGTGTGCTAAGCTCCCATATATAGTTTCGCCCGATTTTAGGTAAATGGTACCTGAAAATTGTGAGATTTGCACCAATTATGGCATAACGTACTGAATTACACTTACATACACCTCCGATTTTAAGTAAAGTCCATAGCTAAATACTGTACTGAAGTTAATATAAATTAATCGCTTGCAAGTTTCCTTGAAATCGGTTCGTATAAAGATATAGCATAGCTGCTATATATACTTTTAACTTATTCACGTTAATCCATCAAATAATCAATGGGTGTCTGAATGAGATTTAATTTTAATCAGTTGATAGGCTGCAGAGTAACAAATGTAGGGATTGATGTTAGTCGTTTTAGATATAGATAAAGATCACACATTTATGTTCGTTCAATTGTATGTCAATGTTCCTTCGAAAAGGCGACATCTTTTAGAATACATTTGTAGAATATATCCAAAGTGGTGAAGGGTTTCATATGGTCGGCCCAGTCCGACTTTACTACTCTCCTTACTGGTTTTTTTTTTATAAAAATATGTAAATAACTGTAATTTTCATCTATTACTTGAAGATTGATTGTTTACACTTTATTATAACACTTCTATTCAAATAGTTACTAGTTGTTTAAACTGACATTTTAATAAAATACAATTTCAATTAAACCATAAAATAATTATAAAATAATAAAACAAATCACACATTTGACAACTTCTAATTGATTAAAAATAAAATACAAACAAACTACTTCTTCGCATATCTGTGCTTTCAACAAAGTTTTATAATTGTCAACATGTCTTTTGTGTTTGAAATTTTTAAAATGCTTTTGGACATTTACATAATACACACACACAGTATGCAGTAATCATTTTCTATTTTTAGATAAAATTGTTGTGTCGTCTTCAAACAAAAACCCAAAAACAAGAAAAAACGTCAAATTGTGCAATTTACATTTCATTTACATACACAAATCTATTAATATAATGAACATTCTTATCTTCATCCGTAGGAGGGGCGGGATGGAT
The DNA here is from genome assembly GCF_032173495.1 of Musca vetustissima. Taxonomy (NCBI): domain Eukaryota; kingdom Metazoa; phylum Arthropoda; class Insecta; order Diptera; family Muscidae; genus Musca; species Musca vetustissima. The sequence goes on along the minus strand of NW_026887624.1, from coordinate 3,020 downwards.
GGAGTGGTCTTAACACTAGATTGCCGAAGGCAGTCATTTTGACCGTTTTTCAATTTCAAGTACAAAAACAATTGTGTATATTATGACCCAGCTTTTTCCAATTTGGTGATTTTTTGTACCACATAGAACTACGTTTATTAATTATAGTCGCTGCTTCCTCTCCTCTTTCATTCCCCGTATTCACATGTGCTATACCTATATTGCCTAAAAGCGGTCATTTTGACCTTTTGTGAAATATTAAATAATTAAACTACTTTTCTTATTGCATAAAGTAAATTTCTTATATGACCAGATCAGTACAACAACATCGAAACCCGTTTGCTACTCTAGAAACACAAACGAACATACAAATCGGGAAAAATAAATTTTATATTTCCAGTCGATTTCACTCTTAGAATAAAGACTTCCTCTTTTTCGAACATTTTGTCCGCGCTTTTATTTTTCAAAAGGGGAAACTCGAGAGCCCTACCACCGAAAACAGATAATAACAACGTATTGTATGATTGTAAATAATGTAAAAAATATTAAAAAAATAGTTAAAAAAATGTCTTTACACAATAAAAATTCTTTCAGAATGAGGTCATTTTGACCGATTTTAGGCAATATAGGTATATACAAAATTCCCGTCTTTCTAGTGTTAAACACAAATTCATATGCACAGCATCTATGATAGGGAACGTATTCAAGAAAAGCGTGTGTGTGTTATTATGACAATTTATACGCACAAATATGTCAACATATACATACATATATTAGGTATGCCGATAATTCATTTGGAGATTCCAAATGTCTTATATAAACTATATCTAAACTAATTCCCATCAGTATAACTATATGTATTTAAAAAAATCCCAACTAGACTACAAACATATTTTTCCAAATTCCCCAATCCTTGCCATAATAAAATTTCATTTACATCGCCATCGCTAATAATACACAATATTATATGTACAAAAAACAAAAATTTACATATGGAATTTTAAACCCTCTTAATTTTCTTGAAAATTTTTTTCTCATTATTTTTGGTAAGCTCTCTGACTTTTTCTTCATATTCCTGCTGGCAGGCATGCGACAAAAGGACAAATCCCAAAATGAAAGCACATATGTTAGGAGTTTTTATGATCCAACTGAGAAAAATTACAAAAGAAAAGAATAATATTTTCATTAAACAACGACAAAACAATTCGTAAAGTGGGTTCATAATAAAATCACATTTAAAAAAAATCTACCCTTGCCCCTTCCCTAATGAAATGAAAAGCTTTTGTATTGTTTAAATTTTCTTGACTTCGCTTGATGTGTACTAATAGAATATAGATTCATATATATGTTCCCATTGTGTGACAATTGTTTTATATTTAAAATACAGACATGCTTTATTTTATGTGTGAGAGCGGAATAAGGAAATCTAGCATGAGCTATGGGTAATATATTCAGGATACGAAGAAGTTTTTCCTTTGAAATTACAAAAGTCATTTACGGATAAGGAGAGAGAAAGTTGCTAATGATCTGCACGGATGAACCTCATCTAAAACCAGTAAGGAAAGTAGTAAAGTCGGACGGGGCCGACTATATGAAACCCTTCACCACTATGGGTATATTAAACAGGACTAGTAACATGAAATTGGATGAAATAAAATATGTGATATTAATCTAAATTTTAATCTACCTAGATCTATCCATAAAAAATGTCATTCGTTTGTTACAATGGAACAAAAGTATGTAAATCGACTTCAAACAAATATAAATAGGTCATCCGTTGGGATATTACTTAAAATCAATCTATATATCAATCTCGAATCTTGGCAGACATCACTCTAGGCTCAATTCAGTACATTATGCCAAATTTCGTGCAAATCGAAGGATATATATGGACTTTGGGCACCATTTACATAAAATCGGACGAAACTATATATGGGAGATATTTATAAATCAGGACCGATTTTCTCGAAACTTGGCAGACATCACTCGATTTGCACGAAATTTGGTACAGCGTACTAAATTAGGTCAAGAATGATGTATGCTAAGTTTCGGGATATAAATTAGATATAGCTCTCATATATAGATTCGACCGAGTTTAGGTAATTGGTACACCATAGCGACTTTGGTAATTTTTGCATGAATAATTCGATTTGCATGAATTTCGGGATAGCGTACTGAATTAGGTCTAGAATGATTTGTGCTAAGTTTCGTGAAAATGGATTCAGATTTAGATATAGCTCCCATATATATTTTCGTCCGATTTTATGTAAATGGTGCACTAAAGCCTCTATATAAACGATTTGCACGAATTTTGGCATATCAGTACGCTATGCCAATACGCTATTAAGTCTACAATAGTCTAGCAAAGCTTCGTGAAAATCTGTTCAGATTTAGATGTAGCTTCCATATATATGTTCGTCCGATATAAATTAATCTCTGGTAACTTTCCTTGAATTCGGTTCATGGTAAATGTACGCCATGTAATCAATGGATGTCTGATTGATATTAAATTTTAAACCGAGCAACATACCAAATAGCGTGTGTCAAGTTTGCTTTAAATCGATTTACAAAATTTAGCATAGGTTGCAGAATGACATGTGTAGGGACTGATGTTAGTCGGTTTAGATATAAATAATAAATAATAAATTTCACATATTTAAGTTCGTTCAATTTCATGTCAATGTAGGGTATCATATAGACATCCAAGTCTGAATTTACTGCTTTCCTTACTGTTTTTTATACTTACTTATATTATGTCTTTGTGCATATGTTTGTAACAGACAAAAGGAAACGAGATAGACACATGGTTCCTTTTGAGAATATGCATAGAATCACTTTCTGAGTCGATTTATGCATGTCCCTTCGTTAAATTGTAAACAAAGTACATGTCGCATTTATGATCCGATTTGGATGAAATTTGGCACAAGTCACTTATTTTGCCCAAGGACGAACCCTATTGGATTTGGGAAAAATCGGTTCAGATTTAGATATAGCTCCCATATATATTTTCGTCCGATTTAAGGTAAATGGGGCTCCAAAGT
>NW_026887623.1:0-86080 GCF_032173495.1 Musca vetustissima | reverse complement strand
ACTTTATCCATTAAACGGCATAACCTTTGGGCTGCATTGCGCAGACCAAAGGGCATGACGGTAAAATGGTAAAGCGGTCGTCCCGGCACTGTGAATGCAGTTTTCTCTCTACTTGAAGGATCCAGTGGAATTTGCCAGAACGCATCCTTCAGGTCGACACTAGAAATAAAATAGCGTTAGTGCATTAAGTTTGCGAGCGTCCAGGCACAAACGGTTCTTTTCGCCCCTTCGGACTAGAGTAACCGGATGACTCCATGGACTCTCGCTCTCTTCAATCACACCTAGCTCTATCATCCTATCCAATTCCGCATACATAAGTTTCTGCACAGCCGGGGAAACGGGATAATGCCTATCTTTCACCGGGGTTGCATCGCGGGTGTCGATTGAATGGACCTCAGCTTTAGTCTTTCCCAAGCCATACTTGGTAAAGCAAGGAAATTTGTCCTTCACTATTTGCAAACGAACTCGTTGCTCCTCGGACAAAGAATGGCTGTTAACATCACTGATCTCTGGCTCACCACAGAGACTCACTTCCTGGAGTGACAAACCGTCCACCTGAGCAAACATTTGGAAACGTTTCATGAAGTCTACCCCCAGAAACAACTCACGGCTCAGAGAAGGAACAAGATAGAATATGATAGGATGCTCCTGCTTTCTAAATTTTACATTAGTCGTCACCCTGCCAACTATTTCATGTGGGCTTCCATCTGCTGTTTTAATAAAAGAATGGAAATGCTTAATTTCCAATCCCGCTCTCTCCACAAAGCTAAGGCAATTTTTCCCCAGACAGGAAACGGAGGCTCCGCTATCTAGCAATCCCTCTATTTCTTCACCATTGATATGCAGTTTGGTATATAAACGATTATCTTCGCCTTCAAATAGGGTAGCCGAGGCTATTTCCTGACGAATGCGTCTTCTCCTCTTATATCGCTCTCTAGCCTTCTTAATTTTATTGGAAACTTGACCAAAAATTCTTTCTCTCGCCTCGCAATATTCTCTTACTCTGATATGAAGTGGTTTCAACTCTCTCAATCTCGGTTTTACTTCTGACTTTCTACTTTCTTGCTCTACATTCTTCAAAATAGAAACTTTAATACTGGAACTACTACTACTCTGCTCTGGGCTTAAACTGGGGTTGACCTCACCTGCCCAGACTGAGGTGGGTTCCTGTGCCGGTTTCCCTGACACTTCGGACAATCGGGGACGGTAACACCTTCTTGGCCACACCTATAGCAGAAAATCTTTCGAGGCTCCCGGCACTCCATCCAGCTATGACCCATAACACCGCAGTTCCAACATTTATACTTGGATGTCATGGTCACGGCATCAACTTCAATATCGCCTCGAGGTTCCTCTTCCATCTGCCATTCAAGCTCATGCACTTTCTGTGGTGTGTTGTAGCGTTGCTGTCTTTGGGTCCATACCAGATTTTCGGCTTTCTTCACCTGCCTATAAAAATCACCCAAGCTATTTATCTGAGCCGAGAAGATCATTTGGGCTAAAGACGGCTTAAGGTTGCCTCTCATTATTTCCACTATCTCGTGCTCCCTGTATGGCGACTTTTGCTGTGTCCGTAGCCGCAGTACATCATTATAAAAATCTTCAAAATTCTCATGTGGTAGTTGACGCCGATTTAAAATCTGCATTTGAAGCTGGAATTCATTTTCAAATCTTTGGTATTGCGCCAACAAAGCACTTTCCAACTCCTTCCATGTGCGAAACTGGACCAATTTCCGGTGGTTCCAATACCAATCGAGAGCTGGTTTTTCCAAAAGTTGGTGAAATTTGGTGATCAATACTTCATCAGGGCAATTATAATCTTTTTTAAGTTCACCCACTCTGAAGATGAATTCTTGGACGCTCATGGTTTTGTCGGTACCATCAAAAGATACTCCCCATTTCGCCAAATTAAAACGCCCCGAGATTTCTGAGATGATATTGCTGGGATGTGGACTGGTATGTGTCTCGTGTGGCTCTGTCCGCATGCCTCTGCTGTAGATATTAGGCAACCTCTCGACCGGCAGTATTGTGTGAGTTTGGACTCCGGCGACTGGTGGTGGTACCGATAAGCTGGTTGGTGGTTGTGCTGGTGCACCACTTGATGCGAACCCTGGTGGCGGTTGGTTAAAAGGACCAAGTGATAACGGTCTAGGATCGTGAATCGGTGGTGGATTTACTCGCTCCGGATATTTTAGTGTGTAACCCCTTGCTAAATTAGGCTGCTGAGACGTTAAGCCTGACGCCAATGCATGTGAAGACAGAATGACTGACTCCCGGGATGTGCGCGCGGGTGCTTGTGGTGCCGCTGCTGGCATCGCCAAGCCGGCTTGTGAAAATACTTGATTAGTGCCGTCATTGTCTCCCAACAACGAACGCTTGGCCGCTTCAGCAATTCGAGGTATCAGAGCTCTCAATCTTTCTTCTTCCTGTTGACGATACTGCAATTGGGACAGGGCGATGGCAGAATTAATAATTTCCCTGACTCCTGCGCTGACTGCTGGATCTGCTGGCGGGACAACTGGTCTATTCTGCAACCCGGTCAAAACACTATAGTTTGGCGAGGCAACGCTTCCATGTGACCAAAAAGACGTGTTAAACGAGTTAGCGGCCTCTTGCATGCTTAATGGAACTGGTGGCGGTGCCGATGAATTGGACATTGATGATGAAACACCTTGAGCTGGGACGTCCCCATGTGCTAAATGTGCGATATGAGAAGCAATGGGACCACTATGCGCGGCAGTTGTAACCTGTTGTGCGTTAGAAGGTGCGCTGTGAACCGCGGTAACAACACTGCTTACGGCTGTAGATTCGGAAGTGGTTACCACCCCATTTTGCCCTAATATCGGTCTACCTGCCAAACCTGCACTCGCAGCTCTAGTAAGAGGCATATTGCTTTTTGATATAACCAAATTAGTAAACAAAAAAAATTCAGAAAAAGCGATAAAAAATCAAAAAGAAATCTGTCAAAAGAATTTGCTCGAAAGTAAACCACACGATGGTTTGAATTAAAGAAAAAAAAAATAAAAACAATTGTGGTAAGTAAACTAAAAAAATAAATTCAATGTAATTCAGTTCTTTCACAATTAATTCACACTTTTCACTTTTACAAATTCTATTATCCGGCAGAATAATTTTGATGAAAATAAACTGGAAAAATTCAAATAATGTTAGGTGGTGGATTTCTGGTCAAAATAGTGGTAAGTCAAGGTCAAATAAACTGTTTCTGTATGAATTTTAATATGTTTCACTTTTTACAGGGATTTGGTGAGCTACACTGGCAAAACTAGAATTGAAATGGACTGAAAAATTAAAATGGAATAGGCGGCTTACTCAGACCTCCCTTAAAAGATTCCATGACAATACGACCAATGGTCGGAAGCCAAAATTGTCGCAGGACCGAATGGAAACTCTAGGTAAGTCTGAGATCAGCTACCAAATTCCGGGTACTGAAATTAAATATAGACAGAAACTAAAATCTAAAAAACCCAAATTAACAAATTCGTTTGAGAATAACAATTCATATTTGCGTAGCAGCGCGTCACCTGCCTTCTTATAGGCTGCTTGGACGGGTCTCCACAAATGAGAACTGATAAACCAGACGAATTTCTTCAACGATATAACTTTAAGAAATCTGAAATTTTAACTTTACTAAAATATGAAAGTTTATTAAAAAGCTAGTGCCATTAGAAGTATTAAACTAGAACGACTAAGCCACTAGAAAAAAAATAATAAAAATCATATTTTTCCCAAATATAAATGATGTTTACCTGAGTCTTCGATGAAGCAACGCGTCAGGACTCTTAATTAAACCTAGACGGGACTCATAAAAGATTCATGGTAAACACATTTACACAATACGACTAAAAATTATTAAAAGCTAACATGTCTCGTGCCCCACGTTGGGCGCCATTTTGTAACAACCGTGTTCAAGAAAAACGAAATGAAATCGCTGTGTTGACCATTAAGTGGCGTTGCCGGTATGCTGGCGTTTAGCGCGGCTATGGCTCGTCGGATTGGGGGTTGGTTCTTGCCACTTGCAGATCTTTTCGGTTGAACAAACAAAAAAAATCATACCGGACTTCAAACTAAATCAAAAAGGGGGTAAAAAGAAGCCTGAAACATGTCAACAAAAAAAATTAAATAGAAGAAAACGTTCACCTAACTGCAACCAAATCCCAAAATAACATTAGTTTTCTTCACAGAAACAGTGCTCCTGGCGGCTGACCAGCCAGGAGATAGCCCTCCCTCCGAGAACACCTCTCGCCATGACGTCTACTCATACTGGACGTCCCAGATCTGACCCTTGACTTACCATATTTTATCCCATCTTTACCACCCGCCTAAAATATCCCTCACACTAAATACATTTCAATCTATTTACAGAAAATCATATCATTAATTACCATCTTTTTTTCTCCACTATTTTCAGGGTAATCTTCCCCAAAGCTCGCGTATGGTATGTTCGTAAGTATATAGTAGCCTTTTTTTTAATACATTCCAGTATTTTTTTATATTTTCTTGTTTCTTTTTGTTTATATTTCAAATATATAGAAAGGGGCAACCAAGGCGTATCTGCCTTTACACATTGAAGGCTGTCTATGTTGGTGGTCCCTAATCCTGGCCTGAGCTCAACCCCGAATTAGAACGAAAAAAACAACAGGTGACCACAATTGATATATATAAAGTAAATGCACTTGTTCACCCTTTAATTTTGTTCAATTTTTTTTTTATAGCAAGATTAGCTTTGGAATATATTAAATTCGAAGCTGGTCGTCCGTCTGTCCGTCCAGAGTTCAAAGTTGGTAGTCGCTTTGGCAAGATACCTGGGCATGCCGGACTGGTCATGCCATAAAGTGATGATTCTCCCTCGTTGGATTGGATGCGCGATGCTGTGGCTCCGGATATTTCCTTTTTTAATTTTATTTTAAGCAAAATTGTTTTTTTTTCCAAATGTTCATGCACTTTCAGTTGGTTTCTGTTTGTATTGTATTGCTGTTTTGTGTTGTCTTTCAAGTTCAAAAACAATATTCCACAATAAAAAAGTTCGAATTGGAATTTAAAAACGATGTATTTTCTTCACTCTATCAGGGCCACACAACCAATCTTCATCAAAGGTCAAATCAAAAAAGGAACGAAATTTATCCATTTAATCAGGAAGAAAGGCTCCTGTCATCATATTTTTTCTTTTGTTTATAATTTATTCCATTTCTCTCAGTCGTGTTTTGTTTGACATTATTCACAAACATATGGTTTGACTATTGTGAATGATCGTAAATATGCATGCTTCTTCTTATTTTCAATAGCAAACAGAGGCGCACCCCACAATATATATGTGTAACACATATGAAAATGCTGGGAATAGCGAGTTATTCCTTGATGAAAGATGTGCTTCCTCAAACTTTCCCAGCAGGCAGATTGAGTAAATTGAATACTGGAGCACATTTAATTTCAATTTCAAATTGTATCCGTTCCCATTTTTCCTGTTGGGTCATTTTTAAAAACATAATTTGTCAAATTAATATTGACACTAGTATTACGTTGGATTCAAATCAGCTGGGATTTGCTGTTACCTTTTATAATTGTACCATGCTTTCTACTCAAGACACTCGAAAAGTTACTAGACTTCATAATTAGGAATACCCTAAATTCGAACGAGCCTTCAACAATGTGAAGCTGGAAGATATCAATTCTGCTCTCGAATGTTCATGTGTATCTTCTTCAATAATGGAATGCATTGATAGAATGCTGGAAAGCGCAATTATAAATTCATCTATTGAAGAGAGTAACGTGGCTGTACGCAACGGTTGTACTCCAGAGGTCAACAAGCGTACACTGCTGGCCAAAATAAGTAGCGATCAGCGTCGATCCTAATTACCGGAGCTGAGAAGTACGTCAATATGGCCTTGAATGAATACAAAATCCCCATTTTAGCCGGCTACAGAAAGAAATCAAAAATTCCAGAAGAGCTGAATCGTTTTGTGTGTGAACTCATCTTTGACATAAGTTGCATTCATGACCTACCATTGTACTTCCAATACGAATTTAGATAATTACTACAATGGTTTACGTTCTTCAGTTGTGATGGTTGAAGGGTGGACTTTGGGGAGTATATATAATACAGTCGTGGGTAATAAATATAGCATTTCCACATTAAATGAAACCTTTTACAAATTAAATGAACCCTTTTCCAAATTAAATGAAACCTTTTCCAAATTAAATGAACCCTTTTTCAAATTAAATGAAACCTTTTCCAAATTAAATGAAACCTTTTCCACTTGAAATGAAACCTTTTACAAATAGAATGAAACCTTTTTCAATTGAAATGAAACCTTTTACAAATAGAATGAAACTTTTTCCAAATTAAATGAAACCTTTATTCTTACCTAAGGAAATATAATATTTGCACTAATTTTAAACCAATATTTGAAAATTAAATCAAAGAATATTAACAAATATAGTTGTATGGCTATGTAATTAACATAAATATTCTTTAATTCGGTGTGATTTCATTTAATATCTTTACTACATAAAACTAAATATATAGTAATACAAACTGGGGTATTTCTTGACATTTTAATAAATAAATATTTAAGAACAAGAATTGAATACCCGGTCCTAAATGCGAAATACATATTTGACTTAATAAATTGTTGATGATAAGATAACTGCTTATCTTAATGAAGGGGTTCCCGACTTGCAGCTTGTGGGATTTTCAAAACCATGTCCATAACGTAGTTAGAACAATCTTGCCGAGTAAGCTTTTGAATACTTCGCTCGATTACATCAACAATGTTATGTTCCATTGAAACGTCACACAGCTCAGCTCTTGCACATAATTTTATTTTTGAAAATGCATTTTCAATTGGATTTAGCATTGGAGAATAAGGCGGTAAGAATTTAAGGTTGCATCTTTTGGATTCGATCAAATTTTTTATGTCATGTCGCTTGTATATTTGAGCGTTATTTTCCAACTCTGGATTGATTTTCTCAAAAAAAAATATCTATAAATAATTTAAATCTGTCTGCATTGACACTGGAATTAGAAACGATTGTGTGACATTACCTCCTCTGACCGTAGGCAACACAATGTGTGCTCTTGTTCCTTGTCTTGAACGGGCTTGGGTTCTTCGTATGTGAAGATTAAATCCACACTCATCAATGAATATTAATTTTTCTCCTTGTTGGGGTATCCATTTTGTAAAGTCTTGAGCATATTTTTGTCTCAAGCCTAATGTTCTGGAGTCATTCTTTCGTTCTATTTCGATAGAGGCCATCTTCAACGTAATTTTTAATTTCCGTAATCCATATTCTATGCAGCTTGTGGAAATATTTATATCATTTTCTCTCAACAGTTTAGTTTTTATGGCTTTGAGGGTAATTCTACATAGAACTCGATCAGACTTAAAACTTGTGATGTCAACAACTTAATTCTATTTCCTCCACGCTTATTTTCCTTCAATGTTCCAAAATTTTGTTTGTATCTTCTTATAAATGTTTTTTCGGAATTTAGGTTTATGCAGGTTAAATTTGCAGCCTCGGAAATGGTTCTCCCCTCTTCATAGAATTTAAATAATAACAATTTCATGTATTTTGTTATTTTGTTATACTGACCCAATTTGTTTCGGGGTCTTGTAGATGTAGCTTCGGTAGGTTCTGGAGCATTTCCACTTGCAATACTTGGCGAGGATATTGATTCTTCCTCAGGTTCCCAATTATCAGAGCTTCCCGAGCTAAAATCAAGTTCGCATTTATTTTAAACGTTGCTATTTTTAAATACAGTGAACTCTCGATAATGTGAACATCCAAAAAAGTAAACTCTCGACAATGTGAAGTAATTACAAACAAAATTTTGGAACATTGAAGGAAAATAGGCGTGGAGGAAATAGAACTAAGTTGTTGACACCACAAGTTTTAAGTCTGATCGAGTTGTATATAGAAAGTCAACCTGGAATTACCCTCAAAGCCATAAAAACTAAACTGTTGAGAGAAAATGATATAAATATTTCCACAAGCTGCATAGAAAATGGATTACGACTTTACAAAATGGCTACCCCAACAAGGAGAAAAATTACACAAATACACAAGCGACATGACATAAAAAATTTGATCGAATCCAAAAGATGCAACCTTAAATTCTTACCGACTTATTCTCCAATGCTAAATCCAATCGAAAATGCATTTTCAAAAATAAAATTATGTCCAAGAGCTGAGCTGTGTGACGTTTTAATGGAACATAACATTGTTGATGTAATCGAGCGAAGTATTCAAAAGCTTACTCGGCAAGATTGTTCTAACTACGTTATGGACATGGTTTTGAAAATCCCACAAGCTGCAAGTCGGGAACCCCTTCATTAAGATAAGCAGTTACCTTATCATCAACAATTTATTAAGTCAAATATGTATTTCGCATTTAGGACCGGGTATTCAATTCTTGTTCTTAAATATTTATTTATTAAAATGTCAAGAAATACCCCAGTTTGTATTACTATTTATTTAGTTTTATGTAGTAAAGATATTAAATGTAATCACACCGAATTAAAGAATATTTATGTTAATTACATAGCCATACAACTATATTTGTTATTATTCTTTGATTTCATTTTCAAATATTGGCTTAAAATTACTGCAAATATTATATTTCCTTGGATGAGAATAAAGGTTTCATTTAATTTGGAAAAAGTTTCATTCTATTTGTAAAAGGTTTCATTTCAATTGGAAAAGGTTTCATTTAATTTGGAAAAAGTTTCATTCTAATTGGAAAGGGTTTCATTTAATTTGGAAAAGGTTTCATTTAATTTGGAAAAGGTTTCATTTAATTTGGAAAAGGGTTCATTTAATTTGTAAAAGGTTTCATTTAATGTGGAAATGCTATATATGGCAATGGCTCAATTAAAGGAAAGATGTGGAAGCGATAGAAATATAAATTTGATAGATTTTCATTCATGTTTTTCAATTTTTATTTTGAGGATTCGAAAATATTCCATTTTCAAAATAAAAATAATTTATAATTTGATGATAATTTGTTTCTTTGTTTACATTTTTCTGTCAAATGAGTTGACACTAGTAGAACTTATAACAACAAATTTCCATGTGGTTGTTGTATCGTTTTTTATACAACAACACTTGCTGTTACCTTTTATTATTATACCATGGCCATGGTCGTTCCCAAGGTAGATATACAAGGTAGCCGCATCGGCGAATTTCTACAACAAACATCGGTTGTTGTATTTTGATATGTCAAAAATATTTTGCAAAAACAAACAGATTGACAAGATTTTTTTACAAAAATTCTTGTAGAAAATGTTAATAAAAGTAGTGCCAAAAAAGCTTTTCGAAATTCGGAGATTTTCATTTATAATTTTGTTTTTTAATTTTTTGGTTCAACATTACAACAACATTTTTGACATTTATTTGTCCAACAGCTGGGCCGATGCGGCTACCTTATTAAATATACCTTGGTCGTTCCAAGGCCCATTTTTAAAAATTCCAAGCAAAAATCGATAAACTAACATCTCAAATTCTCTAATCGATTTATCGAAAGTCGATTTACTTATCCCTAATCATAATTTGCCTCAACCTCATTCGTAAACAACACGGTTTCCATTTAGTCTCTATCCCACCTCATTAACTTTCGGTTATACCATTTTGAGTTCATCTTTATCGGCCATTTTGTCTTCTCCTCCCATTCGTTAGCAGGTGGAACGTTTTTCAATTTTTTCAGTCGTCGTTTTTATTTTAGCTCCGTTCCAAAACCTAAAAGAATCTACTAATTTTACAAGTTTTGCAACTTTTTACTCGAAAACCGTTCCTGAACCCATAAAACTGGTAAAGCATTGAATCAAATTTAAGAGAGCACAAAACAAAATGGCTTTCTCTTTGTAAACTTTTTGTTATGTTGATTTTGAAGTATTGCCATCTAATTTTGGCATATTTACTAGATTTGCGTTCCCGAACTTTTCAAATTATTTTGTACTCTGAGACTTGAAATGTTTCCCTTTTACTAGCTTTACTATTAAACAAGTGAAAAAGCGTTAAGTTCGGCCGGGCCGAACTTTGGATACCCTCCACCACAGGTATACTGACAGGTATTTGAAATGAAAAAGTGGACCGATATTTATAATTTTAAATAGAGATATTTGGTACCCAATATGAACCCACTGTACCAAATTTCAGCGAATTCGGTTGAAAATCGCGCTTAAGAACCTCAAAATACCGAAAATTTGGGGTGCCCATATATGGGGGCTACCAGAAAAAATTGACCTATATTTAAATTTTTTTGTGGAGAGATTTGGTACCTGCTAAGAACTCAAAATACTAAATTACAGCCAATTCGGTGAAAAATACGATAAAAACCCAAAAAATACTGAAAATTAGGAGGTACCGTTATATGGGGGCTACAAGAAAAAGTGGACCTATATTTATAATTTTTTGTGGATACATTTACTACAAATTCGCTTGAAAAACGCGCTCAAGAACCCCAAAATACCGAAAATTGGGGGGTACCCTTATATGGGAGCTATGCCTAAACGTGGACCGATATATCCCATCTTCGAACTTGACCTGCCTGCAGACAAAAGACAACCCTATGCAAAATTTCAGCACCCTATCTCAATTCCTTCAGAAGATGTGATTACAACAGACGGACATGGCTAGATCGTCTTAGAATTTTACCCTGATCAAGAATATATATACTTTATAGGGTCGGAAATGAATATTTCGATGAGTTACAAACGGAATGACAAAATTAATATACCCTCCATACTATGGTGGAGGGTATAAAAAGTACTGGAACAGACCATTTGTTGGCGAAGGTTTGCGTACGACGTCGCTTGAGTCTTGGCAGAACGACGATTAACAAGCGAATTTTATGAAGGCTGGAGTCTTGTTCTTTTGAATCTCTCTCTCTCTCTCTCTTGTATTATTTTTTTTTCGTTTTTCCAAGGTATATTTAATAAGGTAGCCGCATCGGCCCAGCTGTTGGACAAATAAATGTCAAAAATGTTGTTGTAATGTTGAACCAAAAAATTAAAAAACAAAATTATAAATGAAAATCTCCGAATTTCGAAAAGCTTTTTTGGCACTACTTTTATTAACATTTTCTACAAGAATTTTTGTAAAAAAATCTTGTCAATCTGTTTGTTTTTGCAAAATATTTTTGACATATCAAAATACAACAACCGATGTTTGTTGTAGAAATTCGCCGATGCGGCTACCTTGTATATCTACCTTGCGTTTTTCCATATATAGTTCCTTTGCTCCATATAGTTCCTTTGCTCTTTATAGTTCCTATGCTCCAAATAGTTCCTTTGCTCCATACAGTTCCTTTGCTTCAAATAGTTCAAAAAAGGAACTGGATCAGAGAAAGGAATTATATTAATTAAAGAACTGGAACTAGTTCCGTTCGTTCCTTTCTCGGAATAGTTCCAATGAACTAGTTCGTTCCGGAACTACCCAACTCTACTATTTATTTCTCTTGCAATTCAAAACAAAACAATAACACTACACGTTTTTTATTTTTCTAACAAAAATTAAAATTTAATTTCAACAATATGGTCCAAGGCAAATTCAAAAAGGCTAAGCTTCCAGCGAGTATCCAGAAGAAACAGAAACAAAAGAACAGTGCCGCTTTTACAAGGAGATCAAGTAATTCTTTTTTTTGTAAACATAAAGAACTGAATTGATTTCATATTTTTTGCTTACAGATGCACCAATTCAGGCCAAGAAATCCAAATTCAATGAACATCAAAAAATTAAGCAGGCAATTTCGAAAACCCTTAACAAATCCGTAGAAGAGGAGATGCGTTCACGTGCCGCCGAGGGACAACTAAAATTGAGTAAAGCCCAGGAAGCGGTTGCCAAACACAATAAAACCGTAGAGCCATCAACATAAAAGGGATGTGTATGTTGATTGTTATTATTGCGTCTTATGGATCTTTGTAGTTAATTTGTTATTGTAAAATATACATTTTCTATCGAAAGATTTCGAAAGTAATGTAAAATAAAATTAAGCTAATAGTTTTCTCTCCATACTATGGCAAAGTATATAATAATGAATTTGTACATCTGAAGGAATTGCTGGAATCACAGAAGATTAATAATTTTAACAAACCAACGTTATGGAACTTACAATTGCGCTATGGAACTTACAATTAGAAGCTCACAATAGTCTACTCCAATGTCATTCAAATAAGATGTGACAGACCTGATCTTGCAGAGCCATGAGGTAGATCCACATCGTAAACCTTGCGGTCAGATGGATTTTGAAGTTCGGCACACCGGATACTCAAACCATCGCAGTACACCTTATTGCATTTGCTTTGAATTCCCTGTTCGGAATAATTATATTGAAATGCTAAAAGTCGAAGATAGGAGATATGTAGTCACTTTCAATCAATTATTCATTCATTCACGTTTTCCAATCGTGTTAAATATACGACCATGCCAAGAGTGTTATGTTTACTAAGATCCCGTTACTTTAAACCTCGCAGCACATTCTGTTGTTTAGATGTGAAACCCGTTTCTTTAAACCTCACAGCACATTCTGTTGTTTAGATGTGAAACAATTCATCCAGTGGCTGGCGATTAAGAATTACTTCCAAAGCAGCTTCCTGTGTATTTCTGAAAGCCTCAACTATAAGGAGCTTTGCCCATCACTGCACATTATTTAGTTTGGACTAGAGAGTTCATTTGAACTTGCAAATAATACGGTTAGTATAGAGAGAACAACCGTAACGTCCATCTAAGGTGCGATCTCCAGTTTTAATCTACAGCTCTTACCTATGGAGTTCTTGCATGAGTAAAGTGGCACTAGAACTCTCGTAGTACTTTCCTCTATATTAATTTTCCATGTTTATTTGTGGTCAAAGACTGTTCCTAGGTATTTAGTTTCCAGTTAGAGCTGCATACAAGAAGAGCAGAGGGAATTTTTGGGATCTTACGTTTCCTAGTGAAGACCATTGACTTCGGCACAGTTTGATAAAATTACTAAAGCAACCTGCATTTTATCTGATAAGGTTGGCAGAAATTGGCCACTTATTATGAAAACAACAGATGATCAATCTTCACAAGGACTTCATTTATTCCGAGGAGCCAGAGCAAGGAAGAGAGAGAGCAGCTCTCTCATCATCAAAACAAACATGCTTTTTTGGTGGCCAAATCATTTCATTCCGTTCGTAATTGTGGTTGCTTAATCGACCAGAAAAAAATTCTTGGTCCTAAATATTAATCGATCATTACAGGAAAAATGTATGTGTCGCCTTTGGTCAGAGCGGAACCTGCATGGTATTTTTTATTGATCACCAAAGTTGATCATCAGAGACCATTGCAGAATAAGGTCTCTTTTTGTATACCCTTCAGTACACTGTGGTACAGGGTATTCTCAGGAGCCAAAGCACCACAAAACAAACATGCTTATTTGGTGGCCAAATCCTTTCATTCCGGTCGTAATTGTGGTCACTGAATCGACAGAAAAAAAATTTTGGTCCTAAATATTTATCGATCAGTTCGTCTTCGGACGGCTCAAAAGAAGGACGCGATTAAAAAAGTTTAAAAAGATTAATACGCCCACGGGCTTAAAAATAGAATTTTACAAAATGGCGATTTGTTAAGTCGTCGCTTAATACGGATGCATGTAAATTTTGATTGATCACCAAAGACCGTTGCAGAATCAGGTCTCTATTTTATACCCTTCACTACAGGGTAGTAAGCCCTTTGAATATATTTGTAACAGGCAAAAGGAAACGAAAGAGACCCATGTTTTCTTTTTAAAATATCCATAGAATTACTTTCTGAGTCTATTAATGATTGTCCGTTTGACAGATTAAGATTTTGGGTTCAGATTTAGCTCCGATATATTTGTTCATCCGATTTTATATAAATTGTGCACTAAACTTCCTATATATACTTTCGACCGATTTTATTTTTATGGACCAAAGTCTCCATATTTCTTTCAATTTACACGAAATTGTGCATAGAGTATTTAATTGAGCCATGAATAATGTGTGATAAGATTCGTTGAAACCGGTTCAGATTTAGATATAGGCTCCCATATATGATCTTCCGATTTTATGTAAATAGTGCACTAAACTCCCAATGTTTGTCCTATTAAAACGAAATTTGGAATACCATACTATAATATAATATACTATAGTAAATGGTGTACTAAACACCAATATTTTGTCCGATCAGACGAAATTTGGATTATCGAACTGAATCGAGTCTAAATTTATTTTCAGGTTCAGATTTAGAATTGGCTCCTATATACTCGTTCGTCCGATTTTCTGTAAAATGGTGCACATGTCAATACGTTTGTTCGATTTCATATAACGACTCTATTCAACCGAATTGACATGAAATCTTGCATATATCAGAATAGCATGTATTTAAATAAATTAAAGTAGGTTTATATATCTATATAGATCACTAATTTAATTTTGTCCGATTTCAAATCAGTGCTGCGTTTATTCTATCGACAGTTTATTGTACATATACGACAGAAATTATTAGATAAGGATGTTTATCGTCATATATCTTACTGCCACTAAGAATTCAGCAGTCTATGCGGCGATAAAAAAGAGACGAAAACGATCGAACATCAAATGTTTGCTAGATATGAGATAAACACTCTAACCTTTTCAACCACAAATGATTAAGAGAGGTCTATCTTGGCCATAAACTCTCCGCCATAAGATGGAGTGAATATTAAATTGTTTGAGACCCCATGAATTATATATATTCCTGATCCGAATAAACCTCAATGTGGATTAAACAACGTCCGTCTGTTAAAATCACCATATTCGTATAGCGCCATATAACGCTACCACCCAATATTCGGTACCTTGAGGATTTTGTGCTTGAGACCCCATGGATTATATATATTCTTGATCCGAATAAATCTCAATGTGGATTAAACAACGTCCGTCTGTTGAAATCACTATATATCTCAAAATTGGATGTATCACTTTTTCGTATAGCGCCATATAACGCTACCATCCAATATTCGGTACCTTGAGGATTTTGTGCACGTTTTACGGTATGGTATTTTATTCCAATTTTAAAACCTAAATTTGAATATTTCATTTCCTGTGGACATAACAAAACCAATTTATAAAAGTCCCGTTGGATTTTAAGTATATTCAATGTCCACCTCATGGAGGACGGTATAAAAAGTTCGGCCGGACAAAACTTAAATACTTTTTCACTTATATTTGAAATTATCAATGACTGTTGTTATAATTCAGAATATACGTTTTATCGTCATACGTTATACGCTATCAGCTATATTTAAGCCAAACCTTTGATATTACTTTTCCTGCTATTTTGTTAAAAAGAGATAGCAAAGAACAAAGCAATTACCAACTACAAAAGGTATGTATTGACAACAGTTAGAGGAAAAGAGACAACAATAGTGCGATTTCAATTCATCGATTAGTAATAACAAGAAAATCAAATTGCTAAATACCAAATACTCAGTGCGGCTAAGTTACATGCAACGCTTTTCTGGCGTCTCAGCTGATTAACCATTTATTAAATAAATGAATAAAAAATCACTATTTAATAAAAATAACAGTGTAATTGTAATTAATTAATACTACTCGAACACTATATACTATATTGTTAGTATGCAATTTTGTTTTCTTACCATTTTATCTCAATTCTAATCCACATCAACGTTCCCACGCTCCAAACGCTTGCCGTGTACCCATTCGGCAGTTTCTCTACCGAATACTTTATAATCAATTTGTTAGTTTCCCCAAAATATTAGCACTGCTGATGGAAATAAAAAAAGTTACTGAAGGTTAACGTGTAGAATTATTTATTTATATGAATTGCCGTATATACATATATAGAAGAATACCAGGAGCCCCTGATTATTGACATTTTTTGCATAAACTCAACGGATTTTTATAGGTTTGTTGAATGAGATATTGATACTCCCCCTCATTAGCCTACCAATCAATGATATTGACAACACTTTTCTTAACTGTGAAATAGTTGTGTCACCACAAACATATTCATCGTCGTCGTAGTCGTCGTTGTTCGAGAGGGTCCGAGAAAATCAGTTTTTTGTAATTCAACGAGATCGAGCGATTTGGGAAAAACTTTTCTTCGTTGTGGAAGAGAGAAATCCCAAGACAAGTACAACAATCCGATCAAAAGGAAAACACACATCTTTGCGAATTTAGCGAAACGAGCTCTGGAAAAGGAGAAGAAAAAATCGAAAGAAGAAGAAGACTTTTTTAGAGTAAGAAGAAAACTGTTGATTGATTGCTGGCTTGCTTGCTTTTGTGGCAGAGTAACCAATCAACCATCAATTCATCCATTCGTTGTCGCCGTCGTCGTCGTTGTCGCCCAAAGCAGCAACAACAACAACCACAGCAAAAGCAACGTCAGTAACTCTTTCGCTCTTTCATAGACTTTCATCCCGAGAAGTTGTGCTGCCCGCCCTACTTCCTGGAAAATTTCGACTATGAATAATCTAAACAACACTGATGAGATTGTGGAGTGCCCACTGTGCATGGAGCCATTGGAGGTTGATGATCTCAACTTCTTTCCCTGCACTTGTGGCTATCAAATATGCAGATTCTGCTGGCACAGAATACGTACCGATGAAAATCAGCTGTGTCCCGCATGCCGCAAGGAATACCCCGAGAATCCAGCTGATTTCAAGCCCCTCAGCCAGGAGGAAATGGTTGCCTTTAAATTCCAAAAACGCCAACGCGACCAGAAGCGCAAGCAGGAGATCACCGAAAATCGCAAACATCTGGCCAATGTGCGTGTCGTGCAAAAGAACTTGGTATTTGTGGTGGGCTTGCCACCCAGGCTGGCGGATGCTGAGATCCTCAAGAAGCACGAGTATTTCGGCAAATATGGTAAGATTCATAAAGTAGTTATTAATCCTAGCACAACGTATGCGGGCGTGCAGGGTCCCTCGGCGTCAGCCTATGTGACTTATGTGAACAATCCGGATGCTCTGAGGGCCATACAGAGCGTCAATAACATAATGATCGATGGCCGTCTGATAAAGACTAGTTTGGGCACCACCAAGTACTGTAGCCATTTCATGAAGAATCAACAATGCCCCAAGAGCGATTGTATGTATCTACATGAATTGGGCGATCCGGAAGCTAGCTTTACCAAGGAGGAAATGCACCAGGGTAAACACCAGGACTATGAGAAACGTCTGCATGAAGCGTTAATAGCTACAACGGGCAGTAATTCGACATCAAGTGGGGGTTTGGTATCGACAACAACAACATCTTCATCTGCATCGTCCGCTGGCATACTGAGTGGCAATAGTAAATCAACGGATTCTGGTTACAAATCGAGTGGCATTGTGACCAGTAAATCGGCCAATGCCATTAACAATGGCCACGACAGTTCGGGAGGTGGTACAACCGCCGCAGTGGTCAATGGCGGAGGCCAACATTCAACAGCGGAGGCGTGGCCCAGTTTATCAGTATCACCGGTTAGTAAAAAGGAGAATGTTAATCCGGCGAATGGGGGTCCCAAAAGTAAAAAAGAACGACAAAAACAAGAAAAGGCAAAACCGGAAAAGAATGGCAAAACGAAAAACAAAAATTCCAATTCAAACACCACCTCCAACAATAACACCAACAACAACCACAACAGTAATAACAGCAATAATACAAATCCTGCAAGCAAAGATTCCGTGGAGGCAACACACAGCAACAACAACAAATCAGCAGCAGCAACGGCCGGGGCGGATAGTGACAAGACAAGAACAACAGACAAAGAACGGGATCGAAAACAACAACAACAAAGCCACAGTGCATCCAATAATTCCCAAAATCAAAGAAAGGAAGAACAGCAGCAAACAAGAAGCGAAACAGTTGAGACCAGCAAAACCAACTCCAAAACAAAGACCAACAGCCAGCAGGACAGTAACTGCAAAAGTCAGGCTGCAACCAGCGAACGAGACAAATCTAAAAATGAATGCAAACAGGAAGTTGCAGCAACAACAACAGCAGCAGCACCCACATCAACAACAACCTCAACAACAGAAAACACGATGTACGTCTCTAATAGCAGTAACAGCAGCCTTAGTAGTAGTAGCAGCAGCAGCAGTAGTAGTAGCACTAGCAATAGCAGCAATAGCAGTACCGCCAGCAACGGAAACCTAAGTTCGGAAACAGCCACACCTCAACAAATACAGAAATCCAATTCCATTGAGGAGTCTTGCAATACCAACAGCAGCAGCAGCACAACAACATCAGCGACATCAACTGCAACGTCACCATCCGCAACCACACAGATCACAGCAACAACAACAGACTCCTCAGCAGAAAAATCTGCTACATGTCCATTCACAGAAAGCATTGAGCGCACAGCTGCCAATATGCCCGATAACTTTTCCGTTTTTGGCAATAAAAACAAATCGCCCATGTATAATGGTATAAATTCCTTAATAGACAATGCTGAAGGTGATAAACCCAAGAATTCCATAGATAATACACAGCCTGTGACACCTCCCACAACAACTGTTGCCGCCGATATGCCCAAGCTGAGCCTATTCGATGACAGCAGCTTCTTTAGTTTGAATTCTGGCAAAATGCCCCAGCTGCCTCCGCTACAACAACAACAGCTGCAACAACAACACACCGCTTCATTATTAAACAACACCGCCAAGCTACTGGAAGATCCCCTGTTGACGGGTCGCACCATGCCCAATTTACCCGACCTCATCAATGGTATTGATGGCTATCAGAGTAATTTGAATTGCAGCAATGATTGGGAGGATGCCTTCAAGAGTGTCATACTTAAGACAAACAAACAAATGGAAGAGAAAATGCAACAACACCAACAGTTCCAACAGCACCTCAACAGTCATCTGCACCTCAAGACACAGGAAGATTTACGTAAATTACAGGAATTACAGAAGCGCAACATTCTCCTGAATTCGATGCGTGCGTCACAGTTGGGTGGACCACTGGGTCCCTTGGGAGCAGATCTGGGACGTCATTCGCACTTTATGGCCCAACAAAATCCCTTGTTGCAACACCAACCAAATCTGTCCACGGAAAATCTTTTGCAAAATTCAGCGCAGCTGCAATTCGAAACAAATATGTCGAAATTCTTCGATTTTCACAAGCATCAACAGCAACAGAAACTGCAACATTATGGCGGAGGTATTGGTGGCCCTGCAGCTGGAGGTTTGGGATCGCTTAGTGACAATTTCCACATGATGTCCTTATTGGAAAATAAACCATTAAATTCACAGCTTTTGGATCCAAATTCTTTACTGAACTCACATCTGCAACAACAGCAACAGAAACAAAAACAACAACAACAACTCTATGGTAAAATGGATCCCATGATGCACCACCAACAACAGCTGCAGCAGCAACAACAGCAACAGGCCCTTAATAAAAATCTCTCCAACATGCACGGGAATCAGAATCATCTGAAATCACAATATCTACAGAATTCCAATGCCGATGATGACTTGGGCTTTGATCCGTTCATTGAAACACAGAAGGCTTTGGCCGAACTAATTGAGAACGAGGAGGAACAGCAGCAACTGCAACAGCACAATCATGTGCCCACGTCCCACTCCAATCCAATTGGTCCACCCAAACAGCCACAGACACAGCCAACGCCTCCACATCAAGATCCCATGTTGGAATATATGCAAAGATTACGCATGCCTCCGCCTGGCTTTGGCCACCACAATAGCAATATGCCCGGCTATGGGGGCATGGATCCACGCATGCACAGCAATCAGAATAGTAAAATGTTGCCTTTTATGAATTTGCCTGGAACAAATAATGTCGGGGCTGGTAATCCTCCACATATGGCACCACAGCAACAACAACCAGCACATCCCTTACAGATGCCCAATCCCAATGTATGGAGCTCACACTTGGGCAATATGCAACAACAACAGCAACCGGGTATGGGGGGCTTACGTCACGATAACCTTGGCCAACCACAAAATATGGCAAATCAAAAGCCCGGCTATAGCAGTGGTGGCGGTGGCAGCGATTGGACCGCCATGGATCCAGCCATACTATCTTTTAGACAATTCTCTTTTCCCCAACAGCAACAACAGAATCAAATGGGTCCCCCACAAATGCCACCACCACCACCACAACAGCAGCAACAACAGCCACCACCACAGGATATGTTCTTGCAACATCTTAGCCAACAAGCAGCTGCAGGATTTGGCTTAGGTGGCGGACCACCAGGTGGCAACGGACAAATGCCAAATGGTCAGCATCATAATTCACAGGGTCATCTGAATGTCGACGCCAATGTCCAAGGTATGCTGGAATTTCTAAAAACTCATCAATTTGTTTAATTTAGAAATCAACCCACACACACACACACAAACATACAAACGATATATCAAAACAATAAAGAAGCGGCGGGAGGATACAAAATGTAATCATGATGATGATAATGAAGAAGATGAAGAACGGCTTGTTTTATTTTAATCTCTATTATATAAATATATTTAATCAAACCCCCCAAACAAAAAACACACACACTCTTTAATTGAATTATCGAAGCGAAATTAACTTTTTTGTCAATATTATGTAAAACTAATTAATCAATTTAAATAAAATTATTCAACAACAAAAAATATAAAAGAAGGAATTTTGTTATTAAAGACTTGAGTATGTCGTGTCTAGATTATTCTGGAGTGTTTGGGTTACTGCAAAGACTGGATGGGATGCTGCAAAATAATTTTTATTTAAAATTACTTTCTTCAGTTGAGATAGGGAAATAGCAAGATATATCTAATGTATCAATATATGCATTAACTGTAACTAAAATAAAAGGTTTAGGTTTAAATGTTTCGTGACCTTCTTTAAAAAACAACCCTTTGAAGTTCGTATATTGTCTTAGCAGGACTACCAAGTCCAGGTATACTTAAAATTTATTACTTATATATTTCAAATTGAACATAGGTTTAATACTTTACTCTGGTCTTTGCGTTATCACTGGTACTACATAACTGACAACAGAGATGTATGATCAGTGGGGTGTTCAACATTGAAATTGATCGATTCACATATGTAAGCTTCAGTAGCTGATTTATATTTTGCGATTTGTATTTACCGAAATTTCAGTACTCAGTTGGTATAAAAAACAGAGGGTTAATGTAGATACCAATAAAATTCTCATTGACTTGAGTAACGAAACGTCTTTATACATCCACCATAAGATAATTCCTATTACAATACCTTCAAATATTTGTCGGAGATCCCATTGAATATATTGAACAGAGAGAAATTCGACTTTCATTTGTCTTTTGAAATCAAGATAGAATATATTTCAGACTGGTAAATTGTCGGTCCAGTATATCCTATCCACAAAATGTCCAATAAGTGCTATGTTTCAACATAGCCTCCATAAAATTTCCCCGACCTATTTTAGATCGTACGCGCAATTCCTAATTCCAGTTAACGTCGTTGAAGGTTGCCTTGTAAAAATGTTTAATATAGGTACATATTTTGACATAGCTCTCTAAAGTTTCCGTCCCATTTACCGATATTTTGAAGCAACTATAATTAAGAATTTCGAGTTATTGAAGGTTAGAAAACTTCATCCATAGAATTCAATGTAGGTGTATGTTTTGACATTACCACCCAACACAATATTGTGGAGTGTATAATTATCTTTCTGTTTGCCACACCTGCACTATTCACCGGAGACCCCACAAAGTATATATATTCTTCATCGGAATAAAATTCTATGTTTATTTACGAATGTCCGTCTGTTTATCCGAGTGTTGAATCACGATAGAGATCGCAGTATTTAAGACATAGCTCTGAAATTTTCCACAGACATTGCTAGTACTCATAGGATGTTTGGTATTGCATATGGGATATATCGGTCCACGTTTTGGTGTAGCCCCCATATAACAGTACCAGTACAGTATAACACATCTCCGCCCTAAAAATTATAAATATTGACCCAAGTTTCAGGATAGCCTCCATATGGTACCCCCAATAATCGGTATTTTGGTCACTTTTTTCAACTGCATTGGCTGTAATGTGATATTTTTTATACTCATTGGGTGTCAAATATCACTAGCGAAAATGATCAATATCGATTCCCATTTTTGTATAGCGCCATATAACTGCACACTACTATTCGGTATATTGAAAATCTAAAACATATTTTCCCTCGTCTTTCTTCTCGGTATGTTCAAGGTCCTAATATAGTTCTTTCCTAGGAGACCCCATTATTTTAAGATGTGGTGGAGGTTATAAAAAGTTCTGCCCGGCCGAACTTAACATCGTTTCTACTTGATTTTATACTATAGTGTGGTATAGTATAAGAATAAACTTCTTACATCATTCAGGGGTCCTTATTAAATCTGTGCAACGAAGACTGTAATGGTACTCTTCACTAGGGAACGCAAGCTCCCAAACATCCGATTGCCATCCTTGGGTGGAGTTATATTAGCCCTTTGTTTAGAAGCAAAATACCTCGGTACAGTCCTTGACCGGAAGCTAACGTGGAAAAGGAATCACACTACAGTTTGTGTCCTCCAACCACTGAATTTTCTGTTTAAATTTCAGAGAGGAGTAAACTATGCAAAGAGGTCAGAGACCATACACATCCTCTTATAACGACCATACTCCCTCTTATAACGACATTAACGATATTAGAGCAGAGTTTCCTAGTAGGGAATCCTGGACAAGTGACTCCTTACCGGTCTGTCAATATTTACAAATGGTTGGAAAACGGAGGAAGGTACTGGTACAGGCGTTTACTGCAATGAACTAGAACTCATATAAAATTAACGATCTTTGCAGCGTGTTCCAGGCACGAAAGCGGCTGAGATAGTACAAAAAAATTACTGCCGACAACATAGAACCGGTGACGATATGTGTCGATAGTAAGACACTCAAGTCGTATACTATTAACTCAAAAGCGGTTTGTGACTGCAAGGATGTTCTTCGTGATGTACGACACATAGTTAAATTATGTTGGGTTCCAGGACACAGTGACATACAAGGGAATAAGATAGCCGACGAGCTTGATCGAGTTGGTTCGCAGTCGTCAAATCTACCGATTGAGACTACTTTATTTTCAAAATCCGTATGAACTACTGCGAGGTAGTCGGAAACAGATGGTCAACAGAACCTGGATGCACGATTTCGAAAACCATCTGGCTAGAATTCTCTCGCCGTAGAACTTCTTTGCAGCCGTCTCATAGTAAGAGGAATATAGAAATCGTTGTGGGACAGGTCACTGCAGGATTATATCTCTCATTTCCAAATGGGACATTAACGGAGTGGATTATTGCGGAATAGACCCCAAGAAGATACTAAGTTTTGTAAAGATTTTGACATGGCGAACCAACCAATTTTCTACTCTTTAAACTTACTCTATCGCTCCTTTTTCCACTTGCCTTTAATCCTTTCTATTCAGATATCCTGGATGAGTACAATGGACAAATGTCTCTGTATGAACGGCTGTAAATTAACCTAACCTACTGTGGTACAGGGTATTATATCTTTGTCTATATGTTTGTAACAGGCGAATGCATTCAAGATAGATCTGTAGTTACTTTCGATAATATTCATAGAATTACTTTTCTATCAGATTGTGATGAAATTTGGCACACGAACCCAATTACTAAAAATTTGTCGAATTAGCTGATATTTATGTCCATTTTCCTGTAAATGGTGCACCAAACTCTCAAAATATGTACCATTGCGACGAGATTTAGTATAGCGTATCGTTTTGACTTTAAATTTTGGTTGAAATCGATTCGCATTTAGATATATCTCCCATATATATTTTCATCCGATTTCATATAAATGGAAAGTAGTTCTTGAAATAGGTTCAGATTTATATATAAGTTCCTCATATATTTTCAAACGATTTCATGTAAATGGTGCACAAAATACTCAACGTTTCTCCGATTGACACTAAACATTGCATAGTGTACCGAATTAATTTTGTTATTGCAAAACAGTCATGCGTAATCCCAATTCACCCAATCGATTCGATCCTAACGGTCCAGCTTATGTCAAGTTTGCTTTGAATTGGTTCTAAGTCTGTCCGATTGAGTCTGTAAAGTATTTTATTTTTGTATGGATATAGTTCCCACATCAATATGATTCCTAAAAACACCTCGACTTAGGTCATTTCTAAACCGATTTTTTATACCACACTGTGGTACAGGGTATTATGTCTTTGTGCATATGTTTGTAACAGGCAAAAGGAAACAAGATAGACACATGGTTCCTTTTGAGAATATGCATGGAATAACTTTCTAAGTCTATTTATACATGTCCTCCCGTCCGTCTGTCCATGTTAAATTGTAAATAAAGTACAGGTCGCATTTAAGATCCGAATTAGATGAAATTTGGCATGCTTCACTTATTTGGCCCAAGGACAAACCCTATTGAAATTGGGAAAAATCGGTTCAGATTTAAATATACCTCCCATATACTTTTTTTCATCCGATTTAAGGTAAATGGTGGTACACCATATATCTTTCGATTTGCACGAAATTTGGTATAGCGTACTGAATAAAGTCTAGAATGATGTGTTTTAAGTTTCGTGAAAATCGGTTCCGATTTAGATATAGCCCTATATATATTTCGTCCGATTTAATGTAAATGGTGCACCAAAGTCCGAATATATTTTTCGATTTGCACGAAATTTGGCATAACGTACTGAATTAAGTCTAGAATGATTGGTGCTAAGTTTCGTAAAGATCCGTTAAGATTTAGATATAGCCCCCTTATATATTTTCGTCCAATTTTTCATAAATGGTGCACTAAACTCGTAATGTTTGTCCGATTAACAAGTAATTTTGCACAACGCACAGTGGGTTAGAGTACCATGTTTTCTTGGATCAAATCAGGGAAGCTATGTTAGAATAATTTTTCTTTATTTTTCAGTTAATACCATTAAAATAAGTTAAAAAAATGTTTTCTAAGTATATTTGAGTATAATTTTATTAAGTAGTACCAAATATCAGTGTAGGTATATAGTGCAAGGAGTACAATATGATAACTTAAACATTGAATTTTATACATCTTAAAGTTAATCATCCACATTGTCATCATCCGCAGCCGGGGATGGTCCGTATGACGAATTTTCAGGATTTCGACTGTCAAAAAGGTGTAAACGTCGAAAACGACATATACCTGTATAAAATGTAGTAAACGTCATTTATTTCAATATTATCACCATATACAGTCATTTTCAAGAACATATATTATTTTTACTGTATATCTGGCTATTCTTTACTAGAACTGGTAAAAAATTCCGATTTTTTTTTAAGAAAAAAATTTTGATATTCGATATGAATTTGAGTAAAGCATACGTTATTTCCAACTCGATAAATGTTTATAAAAAACATAATGGTTTTGAGTGGGTGTATGTCATTTACGTCACAGTTTCTCACAGGCCATCTCTGTCCGCAGCATCACCAACTTCTGATAATTGCTCAATATGTAAAAGGGCATTTGACACAATTTCGGGTCCGTGAATAAAAAACTTGTGCAAAGTGGTAGGCATATTATACAAAGGATACGTTTCAACAAAAAGTCGTCCTGCATTGTGTGCATATATTTGAAATTTTTCATTATTAATCTCATGGCCACTGGATACAGCTATAACCGACACGTGCATTTTTATTAAATTAACATATATTTTTGTTATTTCGGCAGATTTTTCTAGCGTTTTGGTGCGTTTTTTTGATTTCTTTAGCTAAAAATGTCATCTTGTCATTCATTGTTTGAGCGCTCGAATTCATCATAAGCTTCGACGATTATAAAAAACAACGTTCGAATTTGTACCTATAAAAAAATGCTAATAAAGAACGCTTTTACCCGACTACTTGAAACTGCACAACACAATCACTATTTGTCAAAACAATGAATATTATTAAAATAAACAAAAACAAAATATTATTGTAACAAAGAATATCATTAAAAGAAACAAAAATAACAACAATAAAATAATTAGAAAAAATAACATGAAAAACAAGAAAACACAACACTCAACAATAGCACCAGCCACGAGATCAATGTGACTTTTAGCTAATTTGACTGCTACAACACTTGTATTAAACAACGCATAGCTTCTAAAAGGCACAAAAGGGCAGCGTAAAATTTTGCAATATAACACAGATTTATGTCCTCTTTAATATAAACCAAAAATTATGACACGAATGTGGACGAATAATAACTATTTATCCATTTAAAATATAAAAATATTAATTTTTTTCGCATTTTCAATATAAATAACTAAATCTTAATCACTTCCAAACACAATTTCATACTCAAATGTTAACGAAGTATTTGCAAAATAACCTAAACTTCATGGTTCCGTTGAAAAATGTTTAACTTTTACAATACTTTTTAAAATAAATAAAATTTTCTACGGGAACGTTTTCACTTTTTTCAGCCTTTTTTGGCACAAAAATTTGTATGAAGTTTGACTTTGAAGTTTCACTACAAAAACACCAGTCCACTTTTGACATTAATTTCAACGACAAATGATGTAGAATTTTATAACACCGAATGGCGTGTATCAATTTTTCTATAAATCGTTTTCCATAAATTTGTCCCATGGTACGCAGACGATTCTAAATCTGCCCGGATTTATCATATGTTGTAGAAAGACATGAGTATGTTCCTTCGGGGGAACATTGACATACACTTGTCAGGATACATATGTACAATATCTCCAAAGTGGTGAAGGGTATCATATAGTCGGCCCAGTCCGACTTTACTACTTTCCTTACTGGTTTTAATTTTAAAATATACAAACTTTTTGCAATTTTGAGATGAGACGAAATTTTTTTTTGCATATTAGTGTTGAATAATGTGTGTCCACCTCCTCCGACTTAGATTCTGTACTTACTAGGTTTTAACTACATTTTAATCAAAAGTTAGAAACAATTTACAAGAAATACCATTTATATGTCATTTTCAAATATTTACCCGATAACATCGTTTAAAAAATTAGTTCAAATAAATCATTTACAAATTGTTCTTATCAATATTGTCCAAGTGAATCGTGAAAATTGTAACAAATACATTGTTGTTATAACTTTTCAAAGTCCCTACAAGCAACATCTTTACTCAAACTCTAAGGACATACTGTAAATATGAACAATATAAGGGGTTTCCTTTTGTATATCCCTCTTGCTTTGGCAAAACTTTTCCATTGCGTTCATACTGGCACATAAGCACTTAATGTGTGAGTTTGTGTGTTTGCAATATTTCCTCTATCTTAAAATGCTATGAATTGACTTAATTTTTGGCATAGGACAGGACTGTCGTTGTTTTTGTTGTGCTTTTTGATTTTCACAAAACTACTGTTGTGTCGATGTTTTCCTATTACTTTTGATATGCGGAGCGAGGGAGTTGGTGAATAAAGTTTCGTTTATCGATTTTTTTTTTCAGTTTTATTTTTGACATTTTCAAAGAGAACCCGATTCACAGTAACTTGGTCCTTGGTTATCTATAACGGTAAACTATTTCCAGGTTTCATTGTTATGGCTTGAAAATTTGTCAATGTGTAGGATATGAGAAAATATGTGTTGGAAGAAACTTACCTAAACACTTTTGTTGCCCTAATTAGATAATAGTTTTAGGAGGGATGAAAGGAGGGAGGAAATGAGGGCATTTATTGTGTGAAAGTTTTCAAAAAATATGAATTATTACTTTTAATGTTGCTCCAGAAGTAACGTGTCTGATTTGTTTTCAAAAAAATATGAAAATCAGCTAACCAAAATATTTAGTAAAGTGGTTTTCGAAATCTGTAGCATAACTACACAGCCACAATTGAATAAATTGCTCAATAGAATGGTTTGGTTGTTTAGACCTGCATACTTTTCTGGTCCATAACATATCAGGGTATTATATATGGGAGCTACTTACAGCCTACAAAAGCGTTAATGTTTATCCGATTGAGACGAAATTTAGCATAGCGCACCAAATTAATCCTAGAATGGGGGTATCAAGTTGGTTTAGAAGTAAATATGGTTTCCACTTATAATTTCGTCCGATTTTATGGGAATGGTACACAAATTTGTATTTATTTTTAGTGGGGTAGGTTATTCATTAACTGTCACTGCGTCACTCGAAGATCTTCCGGTCCATTGTGATCATCCAAGGGAAAAATAGATTGTAATCGCTGTAAACGAAACCTATAAGATTAAGACAGAAAAAATATAACAGAAACAGGTAAAAGAAATGTTAGGATGATAGGATGTTATAATGTTGTAGATTAAACCCGGCTCCATTGTTAAACCAGTAAGGAAAGTAGTAAATTCGGACTGGGCCGACTATATGATACCCTTCACCACTTTGGGTATATTGTACATATGTATCCTAACAATATCATGTCTATGTTCCCTCTTTCTCCAACCTATCCTAACTTTTATTTCATTCGAGCAGATTTAGAGCCGTCTGCGTAATATGGGGAAAATTTATGGAAAACTATTGATAGCAAAATTGATACACGCTATTCTGTACCCCGCGTTGTCAAAAATATAATCTATATGTGGGAGCTATATCTAAATCTGAACCGAAAATTAACACACATCTTTCTAGACTTAATTCAGTACGCTATGCCAAATTTTGTGCAAATCGATGGATATATATAGGAACCTTGGTGCACCATTTACATAAAATTGGACGAAAATATATATGGGAGATATGTCGAAATCTAAACCGATTTCGCCGAAACTCACCACTCATCATTCTAGACTCAATTCAGTACGCTATGCAAAATTTCGTGCAAATCGAAGGATACAAAGGGAAATATATATGGAATCTATATCTAAATCTGAACCGATTTCCACGAAATTTAACACACTTCGTTTTAGACTTAATTCAGTACGCTGTGCCAAATTTCGTGCAAATCGAAAGATATATGGGGACGTTGGTGCATCATTTACATAAAATCGGACGAACATATATATGGGAGCTATATCAACATCTCGACCGATTTTTCCGAAACTCACCACTCATCATTCTAGAGCCAATTTAGAACGCTAAGCCAAATTTTGTGCAAATCGAAGCATATAAAGGGACTTTGGTGCAATATTTACCTAAAATCGGACGAACATATATATGGGAGCTATATCTAAATCTGAACCGATGTTCACAAAATTTAACAAGCATCGTTCTCGACTTAATTCAGTACGCTATGCCAAATTTCGTGCAAATCGAAGTATATATAGAGATTTTGGTACACCATTTACCTTAAATCGGACGACAATATATATGGGAGCTATATCCATATCTGAACCGATTTTCAGGAAACCTAACGCACATCATTCTAGACATAATTTATTACGCTGTGCCAAATTTCGTGCAAATCAAAATATATATAGCGACTTTGGTACACCATTTACCTTAAATCGGACGAAAATATATATGGGAGTTATATTCAAATCTGAACCGATTTTCAGGAAACTTGACACACAAAATTCTAGACCTAATTCATTACGCTTAGCCAAATTTCGTACAAATCGAAAGATATATAGGGGCTTTGGTACACCATTTACCTTAAGGGAACCCCCCCCCCCATTCTCAATTTTTTATTTTTAAGATTTTAAATGGGCTGGTAAATGAATACCAATGCTTGTTAAGGTTTGTAACTTTGCACACATATATTTGAAGATTTAAAAAGGAAGAAAAATAATTTACAAAAAATTTTTGTTGTTGTTTTGTTGTTGTTTTTTGTGATCAAAGAAAAGTCCTTATTTTTGATGGCGGGCATGATAACTCCTCACTGGAACATCGGAATCCGAAAATTTCAACGGTGTTAGAAAGAGTACATGTCTGGCTCTCGTATGAACTAGGATAATTGACCTCGCTCTAAAATTAACAAAATGGCGGACCTTTGAAAAAATATTTTTGGAAAATCTCCGATTTTTTACCAAAAACCAAGTTAAAAAATAAGGAAGATCTTCACCGATTGGCTTTATCCTAGTTCATACGATAGCTATACACTCACAGAGAAACGTGTAAAAATTTGAAATCGATTGGGTTATTAGTTTTTGAGTTATCGTGCCCGCCATTCGCAAAAAAATGTTTAGAGAAAAACGCGTTTAAAGTTTGAGAAGCCCTTCAGCCGTCACTTGATGCTGACACAATAAATCAGCTATATCTTCAAGAGTTCTTGAGATTTTAACTTGAAATTTTGC
The DNA here is from genome assembly GCF_032173495.1 of Musca vetustissima. Classification (NCBI taxonomy): domain Eukaryota; kingdom Metazoa; phylum Arthropoda; class Insecta; order Diptera; family Muscidae; genus Musca; species Musca vetustissima. The sequence continues at coordinate 55,917 of NW_026887623.1, read as the reverse complement.
AGGGACATTCTTGAATTAGTGTAGATTGGAATTAAGTCAACAAAAATTTTGACCCCGAGAATGGGGGGGTCCCCTTAAATCAGACGAAAATATATATGGGAGCTATATCCAAATCTGAACCGATTTTTACGAAACTTCGCACACATCATTCTAGACCTAATTCATTACGCTGTACCAAATTTCGTGCAAATCGAAATATATATAGGGACCGTTTACATTAAATCGGACAAAAATATATATGGGAGCTATATGTAAATCTGAACCGATTTTTCCCAATTTCAATAGGGTTCGTCCTTGGACCAAATAAGTGACCTGTGCGAAATTTCATCCAACTCGGATTATAAATGCGACCTGTACTTTGTTTACAATTTTACATCGACAGACAGACGGACGGACGGACGGACATGCATGAAACGACTCAGAAAGTGATTCTATGCATATTCTCAAAAGGAACCATGTGTCTATCTCGATTATTTTTGCCTGTTACAAACATATGCACAAAGACGTAATACCCTGTACCACAGAGTGGTGAAGGGTATAAAGAAGGTTAGATATTGTGGAAAGTTAACACCCACTAATCTATGCCGTAACGTAACAACATCGTCCCAATTGATAGTAAAGGACCTGATATAGCAGTGCCTGGTAATAACTCCCCTCATTGACACTTATTTCAGCTTTGCCCAAGTTCAACAGTGAAATTATTCTTTGCACCTAGGTTCGTTATGCTTATGGCATAACTTTTCTTGCTTTTTTGTTCGAGAACGTCTCAATATTTCGAAAAAGGCGACAAAAGGGTGGTTTGATTTAATCAGCGATTGCGATATCTGTAAATTGCAATACTCGTATAGCTAATTGGTTTGCTTTTCCATTTCCCATAAAATCGCAATGTCATGGTACTCAGCGGTTTACCCCAAATCGGTTCAGATTTTAAAGTAAAAGGGGCATCGCAGACCCAATGTTTGTCCGATTGTCATGAAATTTTGTAAAGTGTACCCAATTAATCCGTAATGCCGAATACCATGTGCTACCTATGTGGTGTAGTCGGTCACGTCCGACTTTGGTATATTCCTTTTTAGATTAACAGTATCGAAAACTAAAGGTCGTTGTTTTTGTAGCATGTTGACTGTGGTCAAATTTTCTGTCCTGAAATAATTAACAGAAAATTGAAAAAGATAAAATCAACTTTTTATACTCTCCACCACTTGGGTGCATTTAAAATTCGGGACATTCATATGGGGCTATGTTATGGTGTTATATTAAATCAGGCTGTTCATGCTGTGAACAAATATTGTTCCAATTTGATACGGTTGAATTTAATTCGTAGATGCAATTTCGCAACAATATCGACATAAATACAACTTATCAAGTAAAGATATTTGTAAGCCTTATTCCCAAAATGTCTGATGAGCCGCTTAATCAACGGCGAAACGCGTCGCATAGTGGTGGGAATGTAGTATCTCTCTGGCTTTCTTTTTCATTGCAACTCCGATCATGTAGCTCATCTCGAAAGAGAAATTAATAAAAAACATTTACATGAATGATCCTTCGTCCTAAAAAGGCATAAAAACAAAATATAGACATTCTAGTTGGAAAACTTAAACGACCCTAAAAAATATGTATTCTTGATCAGGGTAAAATTCTAAGACGATGTAGCCATGTCCGTCCGTCTGCTCTAGTCACGCTATCTTCTGAAGGAACCCTTTTGCATAAGAAATTACAGCCAACCAAATTCGCTGAAATTTGGTACATTTGGTTATTTTTGGGTACCAAGTTTCCACAAAAATTATAAAATATTCTGAGCTGTTATCGTAAATGGGCATGTATGAATTGTGCCCACCAACGAAATATTTGGGAGGAATTTGAGATAAAGTACCAAAAAGTTGTGTTTTGGACAGCTAAATCAAAACTGCTGAACTCCATAGATGGCTGAAATATTGCGCGATCGCTTTGAAATTCCTGGTATGGTCAAAGACGACTTCTATAATTTTCTTTGATGTTCACATGATATTTAAGGGATGGAATGTATTTATTTTTCCTATAGGCCGAAACACAGGGCATTGGACTAATATTGCAATGTCCGGAGAGCTCGAGCAATCAGAAGTGGCAGAGGATTCCTTGTTGATGAAAGAGAAATCGGATCCGTCAATCTAGTTCGCAATTAGGATACTGTATCCTCGCAATGAGCTGAAATTCTCATAACCTCTAGGAATTACACGGATTAGCAAAAGGTGGAGTGTATATTAAATTTGACATTTTGTTTGCAAGACATCGAAATATTCACCGGAGACCCCACAGAATAAAATTCTATGTCTGTCTGTAGAAATCACGATAGAGATAGCAATATTTAAGATAGAGCTCAGACATTACTAGTACTCCTAGGATGGTTTGTATTGCAAATGGGATATATAGGTCCACGTTTTGGTGGTTATCATTGAATAGCACATCTCCGTACCAAAAATATTTATATTGACCCAAGTTTCAGGGTAGTTCCCATAGAATGATACCTCCCAATATTTGGTATTTTGGAGATTTTGGACACGTTTTCCAACCGAATTGGGTGTAATTTAGTATTTTGGTTTCTCATTGAATTTATTAATATTGACCCAAAAATTATTAATATTGATCCAAGTTGGAGAGTACCCCCATATAATGGCTCTCATAAATACTCGGTATTTTGGGGATTTTGGACATGTTTTCCAACCGAATTGGCTGTATTTTGGGTTCTCATTGCGTAGCATATCTCCGTAATAAAATTATTAATATTGACCCAAGTTTCAGGGTAATTTTGTGTTCTCATTATACAACATATATCCGTACTAAAAGTTTTTATACCCTACACAACTATGTTGTCAGGGTATTATAGGTTTGTGCAGCCCCAAGAGTTTGTAACGCCGCGAAATATTGGTCCTAGACCCACCTTTAAGTATACCGATCGTCATATCTCGACTAGCTGAGTCGATCTAGACATGTGTGTCCGTCCGTCTGTCCATTATAATTAGTAAACACGATACAGGCCACAGTTATGGACCAATCTTCACGAAAGGGGATTGAGCCAAAGAATAAGCATGCCTGTTTTGAAAAAGATAGGTCAATATTTAGCGGGTCAAATGGACCCTGACTTTTGTGTGAAAAATTATAAAATGTGTATTCTACAGCGTATTTATTTTCTCCTGAAGGACATAGAGCCGAGAAGTTAATAGTTTTTTGGCCTTTAAATTGATACGGTGATGATCAGATAATTATTTTGGGATGAAGTGGACCGAAAACTTATTTTTTGTGTTTTTTTTTTCGATTCGATCTATAGGCTACTATTATAAGCCGAACATCACAACACAACCCACGGTGAAGGGAAGGAGGACAAGTAATTAGAAGGGCTGTACTGAATATTGGTAATATTCGGAAAATATGTCAGTGTAAGGAAGAGGTGCTGTTGACCTCTAATCGGTAAAGAGGGTGAAACTATCACGAAATATTACCCAGGCTCGGAATAAAAATCCGCAAAAAAAATTCTGTGCTCCGCTAACTGGTTTAATATTGATCCACCTTGACACGGGTAGCTCCCATCATATGGTACCCCCAATATTGAGATTTTGGACACGTTTTTTTATGAAGGCCACATAAAACGGTAGTCCCACTATTAGATATTTTGAGAATTTCAATCATCTTTTTCTCAGGTATTTTTAGGTCCTATCATAACATGAGTTTCCTCCCAGGTGCACCCCTTAATTTCAGATGTTTTGATTGTCATCCTCATAGTGGAGGGTATAGAAAGTTAGGCCGACTGAAAGTAACATAGTTTTTACTTGTTTTTAAAAAAAAAATCCTTCATTCTGAGCACGAAAATAAGAACGCGAGTCCAACTATGGCCTATCCGTCGAATGCTGGTGGTGCGTTTTTGGAGGCTGACCTATGAAATTATTCAGCGAATTGAAAACCTGCGTGTTTCCTTGTCGTCTGGACCTAGACTGAAATCTAGAAGACTTTCAGCAACTCTACTGGATTACGAGGAAAACATGCCCAAAATGGTCAAAATACCCAAAATTGAGGGATCGATTTAATGTAGGGAGATTTACTAACAAAAGTTTTATTTCAAAATGTGTCTGTGTCTACTTCATGTTCAATTTTGTTTTATTTTAAATATTTATTGTGGTTACATATCTTAATACAATGCATATTATCATTACATATGTACTCCTGCACAATTGTATATATGTATTCACAACTATCGTATTTCAAAGAAACTTTCTTTCACAACAGAAATCATATGCACTCAAAATGAACGATAAAGTGTAGGAAACGAGCTGTGGTTCCAAAAAAACACAAAAAGAAACAGAAATAATGGAATTTTATTTTTGAAAGTTTTTCAAGCTTTTATTAACTTTGTCTGGAACCGACAATTTTGAGAATAGCATAATAGAATAGAAAAGTCTCTGGAGGAAGTTTTTCGGATTTTGTTTTTTTTTTTCGTATGGAATTATTATAGGAAGTGAACATAATGCCATGTGCATTTTGGATAGTGATATATGTTTAAGATAAGGACACTATACATTGTGATATATTTAAAAATTTTAATATTTTTTTACCAATTGTGAAACAATCAAATTATGATTTTTTAATACGTTAACATTTTTTTATGATTTCGAAAAAATAGTAAAATTAATATATTCTTGCTGTACGGGAACAGTCTAAATATCATCCAAATGCTAGCCCGATTTATGACACTGAGGAATATTTGAGTTGGAATATTGTTAATTAACTTTAAATTCAATATATCTGAATCACTGTCATATATTTTATGTTAAGAAAAAAGTTTCACTGGGTGTGGCGCCCAATTAAAATAGGGACAAACGCAATTTATCTATGCCAATATCTTTAACACACATTTTGTTTTGAGAACATCTTAATCTCTTCTTAAGGCATGTCAATAGTCCATTCAATTATCTCAAATTACAAACATATAAAATTGCCGTGAACATACATACATATGTACATTCAATATAGCCACTATCTTAATCTACTTTAAATGTTGTTTGCAAAATCCACTCTGAGTTCAATAAACCTTTCGATAGTGTTTATTTAGAGAATTACCACAAGATAAACAATTAAATCGTAAATATCTGCTACACTATGATGATGTGTCATATGTGTCAATAACATGTGTATTAGAGTGGGTTTAATATATAAAACTTTGAAAATTTGTAAACTAATGTTTATACTCTTAGAATATTAAATACAAAATTACAGACACTAAGGTTAGGCGGGACATTTGTATTTATTTACAAACATTGAGGAATATTGAACATTTTCTGGGAAGACGTATATTCATTACAAAGAAACTGGAATACCAAATTACAGTCTTTTCGGTTTGAGAATGCGGATAAAATCTAAAAACAATACAGAACATTTTGTTGGGCCTTTATAAGAGGGCTATAACAAAACATTAACCTATATTTTTAATTGACCAAATAGAAATGCGAGTTTCCAAAAATTCTGAATACCAAATTAGAGCCACTTTAGTGAATACCAAATTAGAGCCACTTCAAAATATCGAAAATAGGACAGATCGTCCATCCGTTCCTATGCCACAACATCAACCTATATTCATAATGTTCTACATAGAAATATGTCCGATTCCAAATACCCGGAGTTCCAAAATATTCCGCTTTTGGTGGGAAAATGTGGTAAAAACCATCAAAATACCTAAAATGTCAAAACTTGAACCTATAATTATACCCTTCACCACACTGTTGTACAGGGTATTATGTCTTTGTGTATATGTTTGGAACAGGCAAAAGGAAACGATATAGACCCATAGTTCCTTTTGAGAATATGCATAGAATCACTTTCTGAGTCGATTTATGCATGTCCGTCCGTCCGTCTGTTGGTGTTAAATTGTAAACAAAGTACAGGTCGCATTTATAATCCGATTTGGATGAAATTTGGCATATGTCACTTATTCGGCCCAAGGACGAACCCTATTGAAATTGGGAAAAATCGGTTCAGATTTAGATATAGCTCCCATATATATATTTAACCGATTTAATGTAAACGGTCCCTATATATCTTCCGATTTGCCCGAAATTTGGTACAGCCTAATCAATTAGGTCTAGAATGATGTCTGACAAGTTTCGTGAACATCGGTCCAGATTTAGATATAGCTCACATATATAGTTTCGTCCGATTTCATGTAAATGATGCACCAAAATCCCTATATATCCTTCGATTTGCACGAAATTTGGCATAACGTACTGAATTGAGCCTAGAATGATGTCTGCCAAGTTTCGTGAAAATCGGTTCAGATTTAGATATACCTCCCATATATAGTTTCGTCCGATTTCATGTAAATGGTGCACCAAAGTCCCTATATATCTTTCGATTTGCACGAAATTTGGCATAACGTACTGAATTGAGCCTAGAGTGATGTCTGCCAAGTTTCGAGAAAATCGGTCCAGATTTAGATATAGCTCCCATATATAGTTTCTTCCGATTTCATGTAAATGGTGCCCCAAAGTCCCTATATATCTTTTGATTTGCAAGAAATTTGGCATAACGTACTGAATTAAGCCTAGAGTGATGTCTGCCAAGTTTTGAGAAAATCGGTCCAGATTTAGATATAGCTCCCTTTTATTATAGATTGATTTTAAATAATTGACGCACCAGGGAACCAGGAACGTTCTGAAATTAGTATAACCTGAGCTGTGACAAGTTTGTTTGAAATCGCTTAATATTTGAATAGAGCTTCCATATATATTTTCGAACGATTTCAAGTAAATTGGGCATCAAATGTGATTGACATCACATTTTGCACAACGTACAAAATTGAGCATAGAATAACGTAGTTGCGTTTTCTAGAAGTACAGACATAGATGACCTATTTATATTAGTTTGAAGTCGATTTACATACTTTTGTCCCATTGTAACAAACGAATGACATGTTTATGGATAGATCTAGGTAGATTCACATTTAGAAAAATATCACATATTTTATTTCATCCCATTTCATGCTAATAGTCCTGTTTAATATACCCATAGTGGTGAAGGGTATCATATAGTCGGTCCCGTCCGACTTTACTACTTTCCTTACTGGTTTAATTTTGCGATTAAATTTAAATTTTGCACATAACATGCTACATATGTTGTCTTTCCATGTATCAATTTGAAAATAAAATTATTCTAACAATTTAAGAGATATTTGAGAAAATATTTGAAATTCCATTAAAAGTGATTTTAAAAAAAGTGAAGGTAATGTGGTATACCACATGATGTTAATGTGGTATAGTATAATTTTCACTTCCAATTGATATCTTATATAATTTATTGTTTTTAATGAATGCAAATTAGCTCGAGATTTATGTCTGTTAAGATTTTGAACGGATAGGTTGAGTGGAACTTTAATTTTTAATATGTAATAATGTCTACACATGGCAATATTTAATTTTTGTATGGAGTAGTCGTTAAAACTCATAGCCTTTGGTTTTCATCCTTGTGGTTCGTGGTAGACTCTCGTAGAGTATAAATGTTTCAAATAGTAATGAGATTTTGTCTAGTGCTGGCTTTTTTCATGCAGACTCAAGGTATACCACATAACCTGCACTTGTGTTTACTGAAGAAATGTTTAGTTTTTTTCCTAAATTGGTGATTATGTGGTGCAATCGCGCATATTATTTGATTTTTAGTTTTTACTAATTATTTTAATGCTTTAGTAATAACGATTAAATTACATCCGTAAAACAAAAAAATATTTTGAAACATGAACCGAAAAAAAGTCATTTTCATGAAAAATTTAATTTTTGGTACTGATTCTCGACGTGATTTAATTAAATTAAACAGATCATTGGTATCTTATTTTTTGAGAACAGCAAACTATAGAACATGTTTCAGTTATTCTAAAATGTTCAGTTTACAAAAAAGTGACTATACCACATTACCAACCTATACCACATTTGCATCATCTCCACTATAAGACGAGGAGTAAACTCGAACAGGCCGTAAGATCATAAATAATATAAAATTAGATGGGATCATGGTAGCTAAACAAAAAAACTTGGACCTATATTAAACAGTTTCTGCTATGATGATTTGTTCACCCTGTAATGGCAAATTATATCTATCAAAATAGGACGGTAACGGAAAAGTAAAGTGTTGTGATTTCAAATACAGAATGTCCTATTTGTAATAATATACCCACTTTAACGTTCATAGAAAGCATAGCCAGCAAATTGATTGACACCTTTTACTTATGACTGGAGGCGACATTTATATTTCTTGTCCAGAAAACCACAAAGTGAGAATTTCAATTTCTCAAAACAGACACATCAACTATGGACAGACTGGACACACAGACACACCGTCAGAGAAAGATAAATGTGTCCATAGATGGTTTGTAACATTAAATATTCAAATGAATGACAATTTAATTGTTTTGGTCAATTACAATGAATCTGTTATGGCTATAATTGTGTTGGTAGTGAAAAAGCCAATGGTAGCTAGTAGACATCGGATATGCTTGAAGTGTAAATTATAATGAAAACGATTTAGATTTGCAATCGTATTTAGAATGTCGAACAGGTGAAAGTTTGGTTTAGATGTCTTTCTTAATAATTGCAACGAAAATTAGAAACAAGTAAAAAATCGTTGAGTTCGATTAATTTGAACTTTTAATATCCTCTGCTATAGGTATACTGACAGCTATTTACAATAAATTTTGGTATATATAAATGATATAGTTATTTCTAACTCCGACTATTTTCCATAGATATTTAATAACCCACATACTAAATACTATCTATTTTCGATTTAATTTTTTTCTAAAATTTCAATGTGCCGAAGATTAGGGGTGCCGATGAGTGGACACTTAATTTGACCACCGCTCTGTGTTGAAATTTATTTGTAGTCAAATTTGTATGTATATAGTAATGTAGTCAGAATGAAGTCCGGAAATTTTAGCAACAAAACCGAAGGCTTTGGTGCAGAGATGAAGAAGGAAACCTGGTGACAGATATAGACATCGTGTTGAGGATCTGGAAGGAACATTTTGTAAAGCTTCTGGTATCAAATAATAATTGTGAAGAAGATACCCAAGAACCAATAAGAGATGACGGCATAGATTCTATACCTCTTAGCCAAGATATGGTCAGAATAGCAATTCATTAGCCGAAGAGTTATAAAATAACAGGGACCGATGGATTACAAGTCGATCTCTTCAAGGGCGCTGGTCAGACGCTGATCAGGTGCATGCACCACATGTATCAGGTGCATGTGATTAGTACAATTTGGCTAGAGGAATGCATGCCCCGTGATTGGAACCTCTGCATACTGTAGAGGAAATAGTCTCCTTCATATCGCATATAATGTGCTATCCAGCGTGCTGTATGAACGACTGAAGCCAAGGGTCAATGACATTATTGGACCATACCGGACCTGGCATATCCACCATAGACAAGATTTTCACACTGTGCCAAATCCTGAAAAATACGCAGGGAAAACACATCGGCACATTCCACACACATCGACACAAGATAACTTCATGTCGCACAAGGTCAACAGTTAAAGTAGGAAAGGACCTTTCACAGCTCTTCAATACTGAATGAGAATTCAGACAAGATGACAGTGTGTCGTGTTTAACATCCTACTGTAAAAGGTCATACGAGAGGCAAATGTGAACAGACATGAAACTCTGTACACCAAATAACATATGTTACTCTCCTTCGCCGACGACATCGACATAATGGATCGAACACTGCGAGCGGTAATAGCTACCTTTGAACGAATTGAGAAGGAGTCTGCCCAAGTGTGTCTGGCAATAAATGGCGGAAAGATCAAGCTGATGGTATCAACGTGCAAGACGTCCAGTAGACTCGGACCAATTGTGGAACCTGAGAACTACAGCTTCGAGGTAGTCAACGATTTTATATACCTTAGTACCATCATAAATAAAACTAATGGCATCAGCTTTGAAATCCGATGAATGATGAGGCAACTCTTGGAATGTTTGAGAGACAAATTCCCCGGAAGATCTATGAGCCGATCTGCGTCGACGGTGAATATCGCCGTCAAATGAACAATGAGTACCATCTATTTTCGGACATCGACATAGTCAGACGTATCGAGCTGCAGCGACATATAAAAGCGGACCAGCTGATGGTTCACACAGAAGGGAAAGGCCACGAATCCGATGAAAAGATCAAGACGAAGACAACATCTCGGAACATGGTATTTTAAAATGGATGAGCTTCACACAAGATCGACGCAACTGAAAATCTTTTTTAGGCTGGACTTTCTCAAGCCAGCTAAGTAAAGTAAATAGTACAAACTGTGTCAAAAATCCACAAAATACTAAAAAAAGGTTCCCATTATAAGGTGGACCTTCCATGCCTCCCTTTCCTAAGAACTCAGCAGAGTTACTTTCAAAAGTTGCATGTGTAAACCCCGACGTTTCAAACATTGCTGATGGTTACTTTTTTCATGTAATCGCACAACTTTGCATGGTATCGTCAATAATCGGAAGTCGTCAATAATTCAGTCATTTCACTTAAACCTAATTATGGCGGAATCAATACTGATATTGGGTTACTTGGAAACTACATCTCGTCATTGGCGGGAGAAGCGCCTTCAGTGTCTTTCTAACTGACGACAGAGATTAAAAATGTCTGCTGACTTGTCACACATCCTCTCATCGAAACCATCTACTTTATTTTGCGGGTATATTTATCGCCAATCAATATATTAATTAATTTAAAATATAATTTTAATATATTGTTATTGTAATAAATAATTGTGTACAATAACCTGGTGGAAAGATGATTAACACAAAATAAATTACTTTTTTCAAATAAATTATTGAAGAAAACATCGATTCAGTGTAGAACTTACAGGTTACACAAAATTTCCAAAACAATTTTTTAGCAAAAAAATTAAAAAAATTAGTTTTGGAAAGAAAAAAAAAACAACATGTGTTACTTTTTTAAGTTGTTGTTCTCTCCGAAGTGTTAAATAAATTCCCTCGTGATGTAAGAATTTTAAAAGATATTCAATTACCAGAGAAAACAACGACAGCGAAAGTTTTTTCCGAGTGTTGGGATAAAGAAAAGTTAAGATTGTGGATGCGTATGAATGGGTAGAAGTTCTAAGAAAGGAAAAAACAACTCTTTGGCACCTGTTATGTGGGCGTAATGCGTCAAGGGAAAGTGATGTTTTTACTGAGTTGGATGTTTGGTGCGTCTTCCGTTGTCACCACCAGCTAACATTCATCAACACTTCATTTTATTACGGCGTTTAACGTTTCCTTTTAAAAAAAGGAAATGTTATAGCAGTTTGTGTAACATTTCCTTTTGTTTTATTTACTCTCAAGAACTGTTAATGGAAAAATGTTACCTTAGAGGCAGGTTATGCCTTCATACATAGCAAGATTTAACACCCAATGTGATCAAAATAAGTACACATTCGATTAAAAAAAACGCACATAATTCCCAAAATACCGAAAAATAGGGGCTAATGGGCCTATCTAATAATAATTCAAAATACTAAATTATAGCTAATCCGGTCGGGACTTTGGGCTGGCGTATCCAATACTGTGCCTTAGTTATAAAGAATCCACATCCGCACTATATGTGACCTAATGATTAGGATCATTATTCTTAAAACATTTAAAAGGCGGCTTGTTGTCCCTGATGAACACAAAATTCATAGCACTGCACCCCCATATCATTATTGACATTTTTCCAAATTTAACTGTTGGGATGATGCCTTCTAGTGCATAGGCTCATACTATACCACATGTGGTACAGGGTATTATGTTTATACCCTTCACCACATTGTGATACAGGGTATTATGTCTTTGTGCATATGTTTGTAACAGGCAAAACGTACCGAGATAGACACATGGTTCCTTTTGAGAATATGCATAGAATCGCTTTCTGAGTCGATATATGCATGCCAGTCCGACCGTCTGTCCAAGTTCAATTGTAAACAAAGTACAGGTCGTATTTATGATCCGAATTGGATGAAATTTGGCACAACTCATTTGTTTGGCCAAAATTTTGCACAACGTACCGAAGTTAGTATTACCTACCGTGTGGAAAGTTTCGCTGAAGTCGGTTCAGAGTTAGATATAGCTCCCATATATAGTTTCATCCAATTTTCAGTAAAAGGTGCAGCAAAGCCCCAAAATATGGCCGATTGATACAAAATGTTGCACAACGTACTGAAGTTACTATAATATAACTTGTGTCACGTTTTATTGAAATCGGTTCAGATTCAAATATAGCTTCCATATATAGTTTCATCCGATTTTAAGTTAATGGTGCACCAAAGACCAAAAATAAAGCCGATTGAGACACAATTTTGCAGAACGTATTGGTGTTAGTATAACCTAACGTGTGGAAAGTTTCGTTGAAATCTGTTCTGATTTATATATAGCTCATATATAAATTTAAGTAAATAACGCGTCAAGAACTAGAAAATATGGCCGCTATGCACAAAACGTACTGAAGTTTGTATAACCTTAATCGATGAAATCGGTTCGTAATTGGATATAGCTTCGACATATACTTTCGCTATATTTATGTAAATGGTGCACCAAACTTTTCATGATATAGTCGATTTATTGTGTCAGCATCAAGTGACGGCAAGAGTGATTTAAACGCATTTTTCTCGAATCTGTAACTCAAAAACTAATAATCCGATGGATTCCAAATTTTGGGACGTTTCTCTATGTGTGTATAGCTATCGTATGATCGGTCGAGATCTTCCTTATTTTTTAACTTGGTTTGTGGTAAAAAATAGGCGATTTTTTAAAGATATTTTTTTAAAGGTCCGCCATTTTGTTGATTTTTGAGTGAAGCCAATAATCCTAGTTCATACGAGAGCCAGACATGTACCCTTTCTAAAACCGTTGGAATTTTCGGATTCCGATGTTCCAGTGAGGAGTTATCATGCCTGCCATAAAAAATAAGGACTTTACTTCAATCGCCAAAAACAACAACAACATTTTGTATTATTATTTTTCTTATCTTTTAAATCTTCAACTATATATCTGTAAAGTTACAAACCGTAACATGCATTGGTATTCATTTACCAGCCCATTGAAAATCTTTAAAAAATAAAATTGGGAATGGGGGTTCAAAGGGTTAATGTACTCAAAGTGTAGTAAAGGGTATGACACAGTCGGTTCCGTCTGACTTTACTACATTCCTTACTGGTTTTATTAAAATTTTCAACATTTGTGTGTTTTTTTATAATTTTTTGTGGTCCAAAGTCGGTTACAATTGATTCAAATATCATTGGACTTATAGTACGTTGTCAATCGTACAAAGGAGTTTGGTGCATTATTTACAGAAAATCTAAGGAAAGTATGTATGGGGGATATATCCAAATCTTCACAATTTTTGTGCTTGAGCGAAATAAATAAGCTGTACCAAATTTCTTCTCATTCGGATCATAAATGCAATCTGTACAATTTTTATATAATTATATATTAATAGACGGACAAGCACAAATCGACTCATACATATCCTCAAAAGAAAGTATAGGTCTATATCGTTTCCTTTTGCATGTTACAAACATATGCACAAAAAACCCAGTGAGCCGACCATACGATACCCTACACAACTACCACAGAACTCTATCTTTTTGCGGATTTTTATTCCGAGCCTGGGCAATATGTCGTGATAGTTGCACCCTCTTTCCCTATTGGAGGTCAACAGCACCTCTTCCTTACACTGACATATTTTCCGAATATTACCAATATTGAGTACAACCCTTCTAATTACTTGTCCACATTCCATTCACCGTGGGTTGTGTTGTGATGTTCGGCTTATAATTGTAGCCTAGAGTAACTTTGTGTAATGTGGACCACCATTTTCTTTTTTTGATATTGTGAGCGTAACATGGGTAAAAATAAAAACAAATTGTTTTCACAACATAGTAGATTTGTTGGCTAAATATATTCCAGGTCAAATAATATTTATATTTGTTTATAAAAATGTTATTGCATTATATTTCAAAAAACTCTAAACTGCGAATAAAAATAACTTGGCGGGTAATGAGGATCAGTAAGTTAAAGGTAGGTTGTGGATTGGTTGTGATAAATTTCAATTTATTGCACTCTTGGGTAACAATGAATGCAAAAATATATGGGCTTATGTTTTGGAATAGTCCCCATTTAAGGGTACCGCTCCATTTGCGGTATTTTGAAGGTCCTTGCTTCATTATTCAACCGAAGCACCTGTAATTTCGCATATCGAGTTTTCAGAGGATAGAATACCTACTCGCATATTAAATGCGCCCATGTTTCGAACTCATCCTCATAAAATGGTCCCAATTTTTATATTGGTCCACATTACCCGACATTGAATATTTTTTATTTAAAAATAATTATAGGCTTCAAAAATGAATAAAAATTAAAACTCGCCGATTATAATTACTGCTAAACGTATATTTTTGTTAAAGAAAACAAGAAAACCACATAACTTCTTTATATTCGAGAAAAAAAAAATGTGTTTTGCAAAAACGTTCGACTATTGTGCTAAAAAATTTTCAAATCACACTTTTACAATTAGAGCTAAATTTTCTACTACTAAATTTTCAACTTTGCAATTATTTATTAAAAATAAACTTTGATGTTTGTTTTCACTAATTAGGAAAACATTTATCAAGGCGGCATTGGCATATTTCAAGCATTTTCTTAGATATGGGGGGTGGTCCACATTAGACGCCTGGTCCACATTACCCGAAGTTACTCTATAGATTGAATCGAAAAAAAAACAAAAAATAAGTTTTCGGTCCATCCCAAAATTATTATATGATCATCACCGAAAATTATAGGCGCTGTCCTTGACCCTAACTGGAACCTCAAGGAACATTTCAAAGCGATCCGCGATATATTTCCGCCCTCCAGTGTGGTAATGGTTTATTAAATAACATCTGAATACGTAAATACCTGTAAATATTTACGTATAACTCCCGCATCCGAGTACATAATTGGTATCAATTTAAAGGTCAATTACTCCTCTTGGATATACTATCAACTTCTCGGGTCTATGTCCTTCAGGCGCAAATATATACACCATAGAATACTTGTTCTCTGTCCCAATCCCCTTCTCCATGTAAAGATTCGAGATGTTTGGGCCAAAATTGCGGCCTCTGCAGCGACAAGAAAAACCGACAAAAATTAAGTTTTTGGTCCATTTCATCCCCTAAATATTAACCGGGTTTTACCAAAAACAATAGGGGTCTTCATTGGGCAGAACCCATCCTACGTCCAAAATTTCGTGAAGATTGGTCCATAACTGTGGCCTGTATCGTGTTTACAAAATATAATGGACAGACGGACGGACGGACTGACAACATAGTTGTGTAGGGTATAATTATACATTTTACCACAGGGTAAAAAACTCAAAATCACAGCAATTAATATAAAAGTCCGAGCGGACTGTTCCGTTGACAGAGCGTTTATTTTCGTGCTACATTCTAACAAAATACTACAATTTTGGCGGACTCTCTGCCCACACCTTTAAATTCGTTATCTTCAATGTTATTTTCAGTGTGTAACTTCCAACTAAACTAAAAAACTGTCAAATACGCAACGTTTTTCTTATCTCTCAATTTAATTAATAATTAACAAGCTTGTAATGAGATTGTTAATCGGCCGTTGTTTTGACGTACACTCCCGCTTGGAGGCTTAAATTATGACTGTCAAAGTCCGAATGATGGGTGTCATATGCGTGCGAAAAATATGAATGATTGAAAATGTGTCGTTTCTTTGAACCAGTTATGACAATCATATTTATGATAATTGCCAAAACGAACATGTTTGGCATGTATGATGCATAAGGGGCGTTTATTCAGAACATTTAATAAGACGTAAACGTCAATTTGTGTTTTTGAGGATGAAATAAATTATCGGGAAAAGCAGGTGATTTGGAAAAAAATGTGATTTGCTGTAATAAACACACAATTATTGCTTGTAATAAAATAAGAGAGAATGAATTGTTGTTAAAAAAATCTGAAATATGTTGTCAACAGAATAGTAGGGAACTGGTTTGTATTAAAAACATAATCATTTTAAAATTGGTACTAGGTTAGCCTTTTAGAATAAATATTGTCATGTATTGATTACCGGCCTTGCAGCTAAAAATTATAATTTAAAAATTTTATATTACATTTCGGCACAGATGATTGGTCAATACATAGGGAATCAATGAAATTTGACTTATTTTCTAGTCGCTTTACCGACATTGATCCGTACCACTCCATTTCAAATACTTGTTATTTTTAGTGTGTAAAATATTTCATTGCAAAAATTACATGCATCTCGTTCCTGTTTGTATAATTTAAAATACTTAATTCTCAGAACCAATAATTATTTTTTTAGCAATTTCCGGTCTCTGAAGTTCCTGCTATTATTTTGCAAACACGACGATTGTATTTTTAATTTATCCATTTTTTTGAATTTCATAATCGCTCAAAAAACTCCAACCATCTTTGCGTATTCGGTCAATATTATCATAAATTATAATTATTATCATTGTTTGGGAATATATTAAAACATATACAATATAATATATATTTTTCCAAGTAACAATAAAACCGGTATAAATAAATATAATTGATAAATAATTTTGATTAAAATATGTGTTTTTAAGTAGAAAGTAATATTTTAATTCAAACCAGGTTTGAAGCTTCTTTTATTTCATAAGCAGTATGGGCAAATTTCTTCATTTGGCAATAAATATATAACTTAAAGAAAGGTGGAGGGAACATATATTCTTCATGGTGTAGAACTAGGATTTTTGACTTAGCTCTAAAATTTGCAAAATGACGGAACCAAGAAAACTATTTATTTGGAAAATCGGATATTTACTAAATAGAATTTATCCTAGTTCATAGGGTAGTTATCTATCTCCTGAATAACGTGTTAAAATTTGCAAGCCATTAAATTAATAGTCTTTTAGTTATCGTGCCCGCCAATAGTAAAAACAAAATTTATTATATCTTCAACATGTTTTTTAAATATTCACTAGAAATTCGATAGAAACGTTCCTAAGAAGTTATAAGTTCAAATTAAAAAATTAAAGAAAGTTCATCACATTGGCTACATACAAGAAAAGCTAATATGTAACATATACGGAGTCGGACGAAATTTAATTTGTGTTCTACATAGTTCATATATATGGAAGCTATCGGAGCGAACATACATAGGCACATCGGTGCATCATTTGCATGAAATCGGACGAAAATATATATGGGAGCTATATCTAAATTTGAACCAATTTCTACAAACATAACACATTTCATTCTAGACTCCATTCGATATGCTAAACATAATTAATTAATTAAATTAAAAATTGACAAATTTTGGGAGTTCGGTGACCCATTTACAAACCAGTAAGGAAAGTAGTAAAGTCAGACTGGGACGACTATATAATACCTTTTACCACTTTGGGTATATTCTACATATTTCTCCTAACAGACACCGCCTTTTCGAAAGAACATTGGCATGAAATTGAACGAACTTCAACATAAAATATTTATGCCTTTCTGGAACCTATGCTAAATTTCATTTCATTGAACCGTTTTATGGACGAAATATATATGAAAGCTATATCTAAGTCTGGAACGATTTTCACGAAGCTTATCGCACATCATTCTACACTATACCGAATTTCGTGCAAATATGGACTTCGGTGCACCATTTACATAAAATCGGACGAAAATATATATGGAAGCTATATCTAAATCTGATTTTCAATTACACATTAATTAAATTAAAATATATAGGGATTGACAAATTATATGGGAGCTATATCTAAATCTGAACCGATTTTCCCCAATTTCAATAGGCTTTGTCCTTGGGCCAAACAAATGAGCTGTACCAAATTTTATAGGATTATAAATACGACCTGTACTTTGTTTACAATTTAACACCAACAGACGGACGGATCGACTTAGAAAGTGATTCTATGCCTATTCTCAAAAGGAACAATGTGTCTATCTCGTTTCCTTTTGCCTGTTACAAACATATGCACAAAAATCGATTTTTATACCTTTCACCACATTGTGGTTTTTTTTATGGACCAAAACAGATTCAGACAATTTGGATGTCCGTCTGCCTGTCTGATCAACTGGTGAGCACACAACTCTTGGGTTTGGTAATATTTTTACCAAGTCCAAATATCCATCGGTCCACTCCTTCTGGATTCGTGCAAATCGAAAGATATATAGGGACTTTGGTGCACCAATTACATAAAATCGGACGAAAATATATATGGGAGCTATATCTAAATCTGAACCGATTTTCACGAAACTTTGCCACATCATTCTAGACTTAATTCAGTACGCTATGCCAAAATTCGTGCAAATGAAAATATTTCCAGGGACTTTGGTGCAACAATTACCTACAATCGGGCAAAAATATATATGGGAGCTATATCTAAATCTGAACCGATTTTCATGAAACTAAGCACAAATTATTATAGACCCAAATCCCAGTACGCTATGCCCAATTTCGTGCAAATCGAACGATATATAGGGTCTTTGGTACACCAATTACCTTAAATCGGATGAAAAGATATATGGGAGCTATATCTAAATCTGAACCGATTGTCACGAAACTGTGCACATCATCATTCTAGACTTAATTCAGTACGTTATACCAAAAAATTTCCAGGGACTTTAGTGGACAATTTACCTAAAATCGGGCGAAGCTATATATGGGAGCTATATATATATGTGAGCTATATCTATTTCGTGCAAATCGAAAGATATATAGGGACTTTGGTACACAATTTACCTTAAATCGGAC
Source organism: Musca vetustissima (assembly GCF_032173495.1). Classification (NCBI taxonomy): domain Eukaryota; kingdom Metazoa; phylum Arthropoda; class Insecta; order Diptera; family Muscidae; genus Musca; species Musca vetustissima. Next base: position 37,115 of record NW_026887623.1, on the reverse strand, counting down.
TAAGATATATATGGGAGCTATATCTAAATCTGAACCGATTTTCACGAAACTTTGCACACATCATTCTAGACCTTATTCATTACGCTGTGCCAAATTTCGTGCAAATCGAAAGATATATAGGGGCTTTGGTACACAATTTACCTTAAATCGGACGAAGATATATATGGGAGCTATATCTAAATCTGAACCAATTTTTATGACATTTTACACACATCATTCTAGACCTAATTCATTACGCTGTGCCAATTTTCGTGTAAATCGAAAAATATATAGGGACCGTTTACATTAAATCGGACGAAAATTTCAATAGGGTTCGTCCTTGGTCCAAACAAATGACCTGTGCCAAATTTCATCCAATTCGGATCATAAATGTGTCCTGTACTTTGTTTACAATTTAACATCTACAGACGGACAGACGGCAGACGGACGGACATGCATAAATCGACTCAGAAAGTGATTCTATGCATATTCTCAAAAGGAACCATGGGTCTATCTCGATTATTTTTGCCTGTTACAAACATATGCACAAAGACATAATACCCTGTACCACAGTGTGGTGAAGGGTATAAAGAGTAGCGATTTAATCAAGTTATTGCAACGTCTCGTGATACCTCCCTGCAGATGATCAACTCTCTCACAAAACATATACATTATATAATATAAAGCGAATGATAATATTTACACTAACCATAGATTTAGTGCAACTATCGGTTTTTAAAAATTATTAATTTATTAACAAATATTCTACATCGATTCCGTAGACCTCCACAAACCAACATAGCAAAGTGTCGATAAGTGTATACTATAAATTTCACTGACTGAACGATAAAGTTTTTAATTCTATTTTTAATGCAAAAATATTATATTAATCTTTGTATTTTATACATATATATTATTATATTGTCTTTTTTTGTGTCAGTGAATTAATAATGATGAATGTTATTTTGCATTCATCATTATTAATTCAGTATGTAGTTTATGGACATACCAGTTTTGGCAATATTAATTAGAATCATTAGAAACGTGACTTAGAAAAATTATACCATTTCATTAAAAATCGTAGAAGAAATCAAATAGAAATTTGTATGTTAATTTAATTTTAAAGTTTGGCCTGGTCGAACTTTGGATATCCTCCACCATAGATATACTGATAGTTACTTGACATGAAAGTTCCCACCCCACGTGGCTAATGTAATAGAAAATGGGTGAGATCTTTAGATAGGGGACATTAAATATGAATGAATCTATGCAAACAATGTTTTCCAATGATATCATCGACACCACTGGAAATCATAAATACTAAATTGCAGCAATTTTTAATGGCAAATTTCATAAAGTTTTCACCACATTGTATTGGCATTTAGTTGCAATGAACTATGTACACGAAATATAAGTTTCATTAACTTGTAATGAGGATTTTCTTTCTCAAAACTCCAAAATGTGGAACATGTATGGTAGGGTGGAACATGTATCTAAAATCCTCAAACTACTACAATTTATGTTTTGGTCATACCAAAAAAGGGACCAATATCGAATACCTTTTGTAGGAATTTTTCGAATAGAACCTATTAGTTTTGTATCTCGATACCATCCTCAAGCATAACATTTAAAATACGAAAATTGAGATGAATCATTATACGGGGCGGGTGGCGTAGGGGATGATAGATACCAAGCAACGGCACTGATTGGCTTTAACATGGCGAAGTCCAGGCTTATCTTGGACCCTCTTTCATCTCAATTGTGGACACTGACCTCCCCGCGGTGCCACCTGGGGAGCTATTATCATCACCCGATGAAATAGTGAGCTAATATGTGCCGCGAGTTCACCCATAAGAACTATAAAAAATGGGTTGAGGCGTCGGGTTAAGAAAAAGAAAACCAAACCCCCTAATGTTGACGACCCCCGCACGATCTGCGAATCTGCACTTGGAATGTGCGCACGTTGTACAGAACAGGCGCAGTGTTCGCTTTGGCGGATATACTCAAGAAGTACAAAGCCGATATTATTGCCTTACAGGAAATGCGACGAAAAGGGACAGGCGTAAGTAAATCAGACGATTACGCCCTGTATTATAGCAGCCATGAAACGAGACATGAATTTGGCTGCGGATTTATGGTTAACAGGAGAATAAAAGACCTTGTCTCCAGATTCACTCCAGTAGACGAGCGAATTGCTATAATCCGTAATTTGCGCCCATGCTCCGACCGAAGATAAAGATGAACAGATCAAGGACATATTTTACGAGCGCCTAGAAACAGCATATGACCGTTGCCCTGGCCATGACATTAAAATTCTGCTAGGAGATTTTAATGCAAAAATCGGAAAGGAAAATATATTTGGCCCCACCGTCGGAAAATTCAGCCTTCGTGAAGAAACATCCGACAACGGCATGAGGTTGATTGACTTCGCGGCAGCAAAAAACATGGTAGTTAGCAGCACCAGATTCAAGCATCTCGATATACACAAGGCCACATGGATCTCTCCTGATCAAGTAACGAGAAATCAAATTGATCATGTTGTGATAGACTGAAGGCATTCATCCAGTGTTTTAGACGTCCGATCGATCCGAGGAGCGAATATCGATTCGGACCATTACCTTGTGGCAGCCAAGGTACGCACCTGTCTTAATGTTGCAGCAAAGGTGCGATCTAATACAACACGGAAACTCGACGTCGAAAAGCTGCGAACACAACAGGTAGCCGAGGTCTACTCCGCTCAACTTACTCATCTGCTTGAAGAAAGCACTTCTTGTCCCGATAATAGTATAGAAGCACAATGGCAAAGAATTGCCCACTCCCTACAAACTGCAGTAAAAAGAACAATTGGGTACCAAAAACCACCACCAAGAAACTCATGGTACGATCAGAAGTGTCGTAATGCTACTGATGTGAAAAACTCAGCGTATAGGGCAACCCTGCAGACAGTAGCAACACGTAACGTAATGGAGAATTATCGGGAGAAAAGGAGAGAGGAGAAACGTGTTTTCAGAAAAATGAAGAAAGAACAAGAAAAACGTGAGCGTGAGCAAATCGAGATATACTGGAGCCAGAATTAAGTCCGGAAATTTTACCAACGAGTAAAACACCAAACCGAAGGCTTTGGTGCAGGCACATCCTCCTGTAGAGAGGAAGAAGGAAACCTGGTGACAGATACAGACAGCGTGTTTAGGATCTGGAAGGAGCATTTCGAAAAGCTTCTAGTATCAAATAGTGGCGATGAAGAATATACCCCAGAACCAATAAGAGATGATGGTATAGAGTGTATACCACCTAGCCAAGATGAGGTCACAAAAGTAATTAATCGGCTCAAGAACAACAAAGCAGCATGAGCCGATGGGTTACCAGCCGAACTATTCAAAACTGGTGGCCAGATGCTGGTCGTGTGATCTCTTTAACATCCTACTGGAAAAGGTCATACGAGACGCAAAGGTGAACAGAAATGGTACTCTGTACACCAAACAACACATGTTACTCGACTACGCCGATGACATCGATATAATGGGTCGAACATTGCGAGCGGTAACAGCCACCTTTGAACAAATTGATTGCCAAAGTGGGACTGGCAGTAAACGGTGAGAAGACCAAGCTGATGGTATCAACGCGCAAGACGTCCAGTAGACTCGGACCAACTGTGGAACTTGAGAACTACAGCTTCGAGGTAGTTAAAGACTTTATATACCTTGGTACCGCCATAAATAAAACGAATGACATCAGTTTTGAAATTCGGAGAAGGATTGTGATGGCCAACAGATGCTACTATGGTCTAAGTAAGCAGTTTAGAAACAAGGCCACCTCCCGCCAGACCAAACTCACACTTTACAAGACGCTGATACTACCCGTGCTATTATATGGATCAGAAGCATGGGTACTTGCGCAAGCAGATGAGGCAGCTCTTGGGGTGTTTGAGAGAAAAATTCTCCGAAAGATCTACGGGCCGATCTGCGTCGACGGTGAATATCGGCGTCGAATGAACCACGAGCTATACAATTTATACGCGGACATCGACATAGTCAGTCGTATTGAGCTGCAGCCACTACGGTGGCTAGGCCATGTTGTGCGGATGAATGAAAATGCCCCAGCTCAAAAGGCATATAAAAATGAGCGTACTGATGGTTCCCGTAGAAGGGGAAGGCCACGAATTAAATGGAAAGACCAATTAGAAAACAACATCTTGGAACGTGGTCTTCCAAATTGGTGGACTTGCACACAAGACCGACGCGCTTGAAAATCTTTTTTAAGCTCGGCTTATGGAACAACCGTTCTGTAACAGCTAAGTAAGTAAGTTAGTCATTATACGGGGCAACGCCTAAATGTGGACCCATTTTCGAAACAGGCCTCTCAGTTTTGTATCTTGATATCCTCCGAAGGTGGTGTGATAACAATAACAATAGATGTACAGTCGGGCGGAAATGGCTAAATTGTCATTGAATACCACACTTTGCACATTATGAATGGTGAAATACGCTTATATGAGGTAAACCCTAAACATGCGAAATAAATAAGTTAACTATTTTAATATAAACAAGTGAAAAAGGCCGGGCCGAACTTTGGACTCCCTCCACCATAGGTATACTGATAGTTACTTAAAATGAAAATATTGTAAACCATATGGTACACCAAATACCAATTTCAGCAAGTGAGATTTTCCCTAAAATCTTAAAACCCCAAAACGTGGGCCGATATTGATAACGCATGTTAGGGCGGAACAATAAAATCCTCAAAATATTGAAATTTCATGCAAAATATTAAAAATACCAAAAATCGGTAGGCATCAAACCTGACGCTTAAGTTTTTTATTTCGATATCCTATGGTAGATTGATTATAACATATGGCTTAATCGGGTAAATTGTCTTAGAATTCCATACTTTGTATCACAAAACTGGAATACTCCTATAGGGAGACAACCCCAAAACGCGAAAGAAATCAGTTGACTATTAAGAACCCAGTGTACCAAGAACCACAAAATTCCGAAAATTGGGATGTACTCTTATATGAGGTCTACGCCTAAATGTAGACCGATGTACCCCTATGCAAAATTTCAGCACCCTATCTCAGAAGATAGCGTGATTACAACGGACGACCATGGCTATATCATCTTAGAAGTTTACTCTGATCAAGAATATTTATACTTTATAGGGTCGGAAATGAATATTTCGATTCGGAATGACAAAATTAATATACCCTCCATACTACTGTGGAGGGTTCAAAAAAGAGCTTGTGTAAGGACTCCCCCCAAAAAAGGACTAAAATTAATACTTTTTGGTAAGGAGATTTGTTACCTAGTGCGAATCCAATATAGGGATTACCCGGAAATGTGGACCGATAATGATAAATGTTTCGAATCAAAACAAATTCGGTCCAAAAACACGTTCAGAACCCGAAAATTTGGAGGTTACGTTATATGGAGGTTACCCCCAAAACGTAGACCCATATAGCCCATCTTCGAACTTGACTGCCTGCAAACAAAAACCAAAAATTCAACACCCTATTTCCTTCAGAAGATTAGATTAGAAGAGACGGATGGGGCGGATAGGGCTAGATCGTCTTAGAATTTTACCCTGATCAAGAATGTGTATACTTTATAGGGTCGGAAATGTATATTTCGATGAGTTACAAACGGAATGACCAAATTAATATACCCTCCAAATATGGTGGAGGAATTCAGAATACTAAATTATGACGAATTTTGTAGAAAGACGTGCCCAAAAACTCCAAAATACCGAATTATAGGGTTATACCAAAACGTGGATCCTTTACAGAATTGTACGGACAGACATGTTTCAAAACCAGTAAGTAAAGTCGGACTGAACCGCCCCTTACCACTTTGCGTATATTCTACATATGTATCCCAAAATGAAATTAAACGAACTTAAATATGTTATTTTAATCTATAAGTGAACCGTTTAACATTAATCCATACACTTGCTTTTCTGACACTTAAAATAAATTTCATTACATTCGGGCAGATTTAGAGTCGTTTGTGTGAAATGGGACTAATTAATTTAAAGCAAACTTGATACACGCTACTCTGTATGAAGCACTGCACAACTTTCAACCAAACGCAATAACGTCATTCTTGTTTCAATTTGATTGTGAATAATTTTGTGCCAATCGGAGAAACATTAAGAGTTTGGTGCACCATTTACCTAGAATCGGAGGAAAAAATATGTGGGAGCTATGTCCAAATCTGAACCGATTTCAAAGACATTTACAAGATATTAATTTACATTAGCTTCAATACATTGTACAAAATTGTGTGTCAACCGGACAAACTTTAGGTAATTAGTGCACAATTTACATTAAATCGGGCGAAAATATATATATGGGAGCTATAAATAAATCTGAACCGATATTCACGAAACTTAACGTACATCATTCTAGACTTAATTCATTACTCTATGCCATATTTCGTGCAAATCAAAAGATGTATAGGAGCTTTGGTGTACTATTTACAGTAAATCGGACGAAAATATATATGGAAGCTACATATATATAAGACGGACCGATTTTCACGAAACTTAACACACATTATTCTGTACATAAATTATTACGCTATACCAAATTTCGTCCAAATCGTAAGATATACAGGGACTTTGGTATACCATTTACATTAAATTGGACAAAAAAATATATGGTGCTAAATCTAAATCCAAATAAGTGACCTATGCCAAATTTTATCAAATTCGAATCATAAATGCGACCTGTACTTTGTTTACAATTTCACATGGACAGACATACGAACAGACGGACATACATACGTCTCTTTAGAAAGTGATTCTATGCATATTGTCAAACGGAACTATGTGTCTCTCTCGTTTCCTTTTGCCTGTTACAAACATATGGACAAATACATAATACCCTGTACCACAGTATAGTGAAGGTTATAAAAATATGCTTCTTAAATGGATTTTTCAGAAGACCAACGGTCCAACGCACGCATCTTCATATGTCGTGGTTTAAATTCAAAATAAAAGTGGCTGCGAAGAATACTAATAATACAGGGTTATCCATTTCGTGAATTCAAAAGTATGAAACAAAAATTCGACAACTATGCTGTTAATCCAATATTTTCTTTTCAGTTGAAGTTTGACATTGACTAAAATGGATAAATGGACTTTAAATACACTCGAGTGTATGTTTTTTATATTCCTTGTTCGAAGCAGTTTATAATAGTCAGTAAATTGAAACTTATAGTACTTTGTGATGTACTGGCTTACAAAAAAAGTTTTGTTCTAATGGTAAAATTGCATAGTCATACTTTTTAAAAGCTTTCAATCGAACTCAGCATCTGCAAAAAAATCTATCGCATCAATTATATGCCAGAGTTACGTTCTGGAATATAATTGATGAAATACTTTTTTTTACCAATCAACCAAATCACGATATTTTCAATAACGCTTTGGGGGATTTCCTTATGGCTCCATTTCTTTTTTCGCATAGTTATTATAATTTAATGATCAATTAGTCAATAGTTAAGTTGTTATTCTTTTGTTTAGTTGGGTGTTTGTTTGTTTCTATTTGTTTTTGTTCGAATTAATTTGTGAGTGGATTTCTCTGTTATGGGGGAGATACCGGCAACGATCGTGGTTTAGCGTAAGTCAACTTCGAAAGTGTAAACAAAAATAAAACAACCGAGAATTTGACAAATGAGAATTTGAAAAAAAAACGTAGCAAACATCAATGTTTATAAATTATAAAATGATGTTCGCATAAATAAATTATACACCAAGAGCAGAAGCAGTAAATATATATTTTTTATAAAACCATAAATTTATAAAAAAAATTTGTCGATTTTAATAAAGAAGCGAAATAAATTTCCAAGAGTACGGCAGATATTTCTCGAGAGAGAAAGGTAAGAAAAATTAAAATATGTAACAAACAAAATAAATAAACAGAAAATTTGAGAAGTATGGCAAATTTTTATGAATTTGTGTTAAAAGAGGGGGTTGTTTTCAATTCTGTTACACTCAAAAAATTGCTTAGTTCAAACTACGTAACTTAATATTCTTAAAGTACTGCAGATGACTCAGTATAGGTCTGCAATGAATAGAAGACCAATTAGGTCCAAATATCTATTGTGTAAAAACTCTTTTAACTAACATCAATATTCGAGTGTATACTGCTTAAAGAAAGTCAACTCTCACACACTGATCCGACGAAGATAATCTCACCCGTTTAACAAAGATGGGAGAGAGTTGGCAACAACAACAAATCAAATTTCTTAACAACTCTATATAAAATCTCCAAACTTTTCCTAATTTACAACATTCGGTGTTCGATATTCTAACGATAAGCACGAGAGTGGTCAAGAAGAGTCTGACAAACAAAATGTTTAAATTTATAACAGTTTTGAGTTTGGCATTAGTGACGGTTAATGCTTACGATTTTACGGATACATATTTTAGTAAGTTTTAGTGTTTTGAAAAGGATATAAAATAAAAAAGGACATACCAAACGAAATGATGTGTTTTACAAAATAAGTGTAAAGGACTAAAAAATAATTTAATGGTGTGTTTATTTTTATTAAAGATCAATATCTATTCGATGAATATGAATCGTTACAATCAACGTTATTATCCCGTCATCGTCGTGATGTTAGTGAAATTGTTCCTGCCGCGGAGGAAATGAAAACTAAGGATATTGTGAAACCAATGGAAGATATGAACACCAAGGATATAGTGAAACCTCATGAAGAAATGAAGAATGTGGATGAAATGAAACCCTCGAAGGAATGTGAAAGTCATTATCATCACATGATGATGTCGAAAAAGGATTTAACTTGCTGTGAATCGAATCATCATGATCCCAGTTATTTCTCAATGATCCGTGAAACGAAAAAACAATGTGCCATGAAATTGAGAACCAATAATCGTAAGTATCGGATATCTTGATGGGTATATATTTTCTTGTTATAACCTCCACCATTAGTTGGACACTTAAAATACCCGTAATCATTCGGTACCTTAACATATATCGCGAGCTGTGCTTTGGTAAAAGTTTCGTAGAATGATTTGAAGCTCAATGACAAGGAAACTACAGCCAATTCGGGTAACAAACCCCAAAATACCGAATATCGTCACCGTTATACGTAGGTGGACCAATATTGATCCAAAATACCCAATTACAGACAATTCTGTGGAAAAGCGTGTCATACTCCTCGCTATTGCAAAAATTGGACCAATATTAAATGAATGTTCAAATATTTATGATTCGAATGTGACGTACTGAATTAAGGTAACCCCCCATTCTCGATTTTCAATTTTTCAATGGACTAATAAATCAATGCCAAAGCTTGTTAAGGTTTGTAACTTTGCAGATATATATTTGAAGATTTAAAGGAAGAGAAAAATAATTTACAAAATTTTTGTTGTTGTTTTATGGGATTAAAGAAATCCGGATCGGTTGTTATGCGATGTACAAGTTTAAAATAAATTGACCCTTTGTTGGGGAGGTACTAGAAGGAATGGACCGATAAGTCCTATCTTCCAACTTGAATTAAGTTTGAAAGAAATATTACGATGTGCATATTTGGCATCAACATTCCATACCATTGTGATTGAATTACTTTGTGCATATGTTTGTAACAGACAAAAATAATCGAGATAGACCCATGGTTCTTTTTGAGAATATGCATAGAATCACTTTCTGAGTCGATTTATGCATGTCCGTCTGTCCGTCCGTTCGTCTGTCCATGTTAAATTGTAAACAAAGTACAGGTCGCATTTATGATTCGAATTGGAAGAAATTTGGCACAGCTAATTTGTTTGGCCCAAGAACGAACCCTATTGAAATTGGGAAAAATCAGTTCAGATTTAGATATAGCTCCCATATATATTTTCGTCCGATTTAAGGAAAATGGGGTACCAAAGTCACTAAATATCTTTTGATTTACACGAAATTTGGTATAGCCTACTGAATTAAGTCTAGAATGATGTGTGCTAAGTTTCGTGAAAATCGGTTCAGATTTAGATATAGCTCCCATATATAGTTTCGCCCGAGTTTAAGTAAACGGCGCACCAAAGTCCCTGAAAATCATTTGATTTGCACGAATTTTGGCATAGCGTATTGAATTAAGTCTAGAATGGTGGGTACTAAGTTTCGTGAAAATCGGTTTAGATTTACAAATAGCTCCCATATATAGTTTCGCCCCATTATAGGTAAATGGTCTACCAATGTCCCTATATATGTTTCGATTTGCACGAAATTTGGTATAGCCTACTGAATTAGGTCTAGAATGATGTGTGTTAAGTTTCGGGAAAATCGGTTCAGATTTAGATATAGCTCCCATATATAGTTTCGCCCTGAAAATCATTTAATTTGCACGAATTTTGGCATTGCGTATTGAATTAAGTCTAAAATGACGTGTGCTAAGTTTCGTGAAAATCGGTTCAGTTTTAGATATAACTTCCATACATAGTTTCGTCCGATTTTAGGTAAATGGTGCACCAAAGTCTCTGAAAATCATTCGATTTGCACGAATTTTGGCATAGCGTATTGAATTAAGTCTACAATGATGAGTACACCTCTTATTTATATTTTCGTCCGACTTTAAGTAAATTGTGCACTAAAGATCCACAGCTAGGCCGATTGACACAACGTACTGAAATTAATGTAAATTAATCTCTGGCAAGTTTGCTTCAATTCGGTTCAGATATATATATATATATATATATATATAATTTCGACTTCTTTATGTTAATTGTACACCAAATAATCAATAGGTGTCTGATTGATTGACTGTGCGCAAACGACTCTAAACTTGCCCAAATAGCTTCCAGAAAGACATAAAAATCAAATAAAATTCTTTTCGGATACATATGTAGAATAAAGTGGTGAAGGGTATCATATAGTCGGCCCAGGTCGACTTTATTGCTTCACTTACGGTTTTTTTAATTTTGACCAATTGTGGGGGAGGTAAGGAGTGGACGGTACCAACCGGTCTTTGGATTTGAAATATTACCATGTGCAATATTTGGATGCAATCGGTTTCTTCATTCGAGAGTTATTGTGTGCACCGGCCGGCCAGGCAGACAGATGTTTTAAAATCGAATCCAAATTGTCTGCAACGAAGTTGGTCCAAAGAAACATAAATACCGGCCGATCTTTGGGTATTGCCCTAATAAAAAAGTCTATTCGCTTTATAGGGGTGTATATGGTCCTAGGAGCATTTTCCAACCGAAGTGACTATATTAGCATTATAATATGGGACTTTGGTGTGAAAACGATTTCTTCACAGAGAATTTTTAATACAAGTCAATGTTTTAATATAGTCCCCATTATTAATATGTTTCTTAAATTTATTAATTTATTCTTAATATATATTATTTTTTATTTATTTCCAGCCGATGTTGAAAATTTCGATCCATTCAATTGTGAATATATGTCGAAAATTAAGGATTTGATTATTTGCGAAAGTGAATGCGTTGCCAAAAGCCTTAACTTATTGGACGATAATGGTGAGATTAACCGTGATGCTGTTATTGCCAGTTTCAAACAACACATGTCGGAGGACAGCGCCAAACAACAAAGCGTTTTGGAAGGCTATGTGGACAAGTGTTTGGCCAAAATTAAGAATATGGACACCAAAGTAGCTGGCAAATGTAGCAGTGCACCCATGGAATTACATCATTGCATGTTCGGTGAAATGGTCTCGGGATGTCCGGCTGAGGCGCAAGTTAATACTCCACGCTGTCAGAGGATACGTGAACGTTACAGCAAGGGTCAGACATTGGCATTCGGTAAACATGCTTTACACGAATTTTTGCATTCTGGACGTGGACGTGGCGGTCACACTCATCATTATGGCCACAAAGATCAAATGTAAATTTATAAAGGATTCTGTTTTTTTCTCATCAAACTGCAATTTAATAAATAAACATAAATTATTTTCGTTTTTGTAGAAAAAAAAATATGTCATGCGGGAATTTTAATTGCTATAGCAAATATTAATTTGATATAAAAACCCCCATGTTGACTTAATTGTCTGCTGTGTCTAACGGCAGTGGTTGCTATTTTTTCTAGTGGAATATTTTTCCATTAAATTTAGTGAATTAATTGGTGAATAGAATTAAAAAAATGTGTTTGTTAGTCTAGGTTTTATGGGTTTTGTTTTGGCCGTTGAAGATGTTTTATTTTGTCCTTTTTGGTGGCGTCAACATGCCACAGATGCTTAACGAAAAAATGGATGTGTTTCCATTATATTTAGCCAATTAAATTCCTATTCAAATCCATCAATTTTGTCATCCGTGTTATGTAAATGACCAACATGATATATTTTGTTCTTTTTTTTTGTGGTGCGAAGAACATTGGAGAATTTCAATGAAAGCAAATTAAATGGAAATACGAGGTCAGATCAACAAATGAACCGGAATGGTTTGATAAAAATTGGCCGTTTAACAAATAACAATCTTGTGCACTTCCATAATCGGATTAAATCTGGACCCTGGTTGACGATGTTCTATATTTTTTCATTCTATAGACATGTCGTTCTGAAATCCATTCAAAATGTCAGGTTATTTCGGTTGACATTTGTATTAAATCGAACAAAATTATTTATAAGGGCTATATGAAAGTCTGGAGACTTGGCACACATCTGTGTAGACTCAATTCAATACGTTATGCACAATTTCGTGTAAATCAAAAGATATATCCATAAAATCAGATCAACATATATAGTGGCGTACAGAAGCGAGTTAAGGTTTGTACTTTGAACACTTTTTACGCCTTAAAAATAAAAGTAAACCAGAAAGGAAAGTGATAAAGTAGGCTACACTAACTTCAGAACGTTATGAAAAATTTCGTGTTAAACGAACACACATGAGGAGTTTGGTGCACCACTTATCTAAAATCGGACCAAAAATATGAACCGTTGTCACCAATTTTTTACAAATCGGCCTTACTTTGCGTCCTTGGTGCTCCATTTACCTAAAATCGGATTTTACTTAGTTGGCTTGTGACAAAACTTTCGTTCCATAAGCCGAGCTTTTGCACAGTTTTTCCAGTTTTTTTTTTGAAAGACCATGTTCGGAAAAATATGAAATCGGACGAAAATATGAACCATTGTCACCAAAACTTGACACACGTTAGGCTATATTAACTTCAGTACGATGAGCCCAATTCTTTTTACCTAAAATCGGACTTTATTTAGCTGGCGTGTGACAGAACTTTCGTGCCTTAAGCCTAGCTTAAAAAAATTCCGGTATTTTGCACATTTTTTCCAATTTGAAAGACCATTCGTGGCCTTCCCCTTTCTGCGTGAACCATCAACTGGTTCGCTTTTATATGCTCTTTGAGCTGGGGCATCTTCATGCATTCTCACAACATGACCTAGTCAACGTAGACGCTGCAGCTCGATACGTCTGACAATGCTGATGTCCGAGAATAGCTGGTACAACTCATGGTTCATTCGAATTTCAAAACTGATATCATTAGTTTTATTTATGGCTGTACCAAGGTATGTAAAATCTTTGACTACCTCGAAGCTTTAGTTCTCAAGTTCCACGGTTGGTCCGAGTCTACTGAACGTCTTGCGCGTTGATACCATCAGCTTGGTCTTCTCAACATTTACTACAGATCCACTTTGGCAGACTCCTTCTCAATTTGTTCAAAGGTGGCTGTTATCGCTCGCAATGTTGGACCCAAGTGTTGTTTGGTGTACGGAGCGCCATTTCTGTTCACCTTTGTCACACGACAAACTGTAATCTTGTCTGAATCGTCGTTCGGTATTAAAGGGTTCCGAAAGGTCCTTTCCAACTTTCACTGCTGACCTTGTGTCACTCAAAGTTATCCTGCATAGCCGTATTAATTTTGCAGGAATGCCAAACGCAGACATGGCTTTAAACACTTCTGAACGAATAAGACTGTCAAATGCTGTTTTAAAGTCAGCGAATAGGTGGAATGTGTCGATGTGGGTCTTTTCCAGGAATTGGCGCAGAGTGAAAATCTGGCCAATGGTGGATTTGTCAGGTCTGAAGCCGTATTCGTATGGTCCAATAATGTTATTGGCTCTTGACTTCAATCGCGTTGACTCGTTCCAGCTCCTCAACACGCTGTCTGTATCTGTCACCAGGTTTCCTTCTTCATCTCTACAGGAAGATGTGCCTGCACCAAACTTCATTCTGACTCCTGTACATCTCGATTTGCTCATGCTCTCGTTTTTCTTGTTCTTTCTTCTTTTTTCTGAAAATACGTTTCCTCTCTCTCCTTTCTTCCCGATAATTCTCCATCGCATTACGTGTTGCTACTGCCTGAAGGGTTGCCCTATACTCTATGTTTTTGAAATCAGTAGAATTACGACACTCCTGATCGTACCACGGGATTCTTGATGGTGGTCTTTGGTATCCAAGTGTTTTTATACCCTTCACCACTCTGTGGTACAGGGTATTATGCCTTTGTGCATATGTTTGTAAAAGGTAAAAATAATCGAGATAGACACATAGTTCCTTTTGAGAATATGCATAGAATCACTTTCTGAGTCGTTTTATGCATGTCCGTGCGTCCGTCCGTCTCCCATATATATTTTTGTCCGATTTAATGTAAACGGTCCCTATATATTATTCGATTTGCACGAAATTTGGTACAGCGTAATGAATTAGGTCTAGAATGATGTGTGTGAAGTTTCGTAAAAATTGGTTTAGATTTGGATATAGCTCCCATATATATTTTCGTCCGATTTAAGGTAAATGGTGTACCAAGGTCCATATATATCTTTCGATTTGTACGAAATTTGGCACAGCGTAATGAATTAGGTCTAGAATTATGTGTGACAAGTTTCCTGAAAATCGGTTCAGATTTGGATATAGCTCCCATATATATTTTCGTCCGATTTTAGGTAAATGGTGTAACAAAGTCTCTATATATACTTCGATTTGCACGAAATTTGGCATAGCGTACTGAATTAAGTCGAGAACGATGCTTGTTACATTTTGTGAACATCGGTTCAGATTTAGATATAGCTCCCATATATATGTTCGTCCGATTTTAAGTAAATAGTGCTCCAATGTCCCTTTATATGCTTCGATTTGCACAAAATTTGGCTTAGCGTTCTAAATTGGCTCTAGAATGATGAGTGGTGAGTTTCGGGAAAATCGGCCGAGATTTCGATATAGCTCCCATATATATGTTCGTCCGATTTTATGTAAATGATGCACCAACTTCCCTATATATCCTTCGATTTGCACGAAAGTTGGCACAGCGTACTGAATTAAGTCTAAAACGATGTGTGTTTAATTTCGTGGAAATCGATTCAGCTCCCATATATTTTTTCGTCCGATTTTCGGTAAATAGTGCACCAAAGTCCCTTTGTATCCTTCGATTTGAACGAAATTTGCCATAGCGTACTGAATTGAGTCTAGAATGATGAGTGGTGAGTTTCGGGAAAATCGGTTTAGATTTCTACATATCTCCCATATATATTTTCGTCCAATTTTATGTAAATGGCGCACCAAGGTTCCTATATATATCCATCGATTTGCACAAAATTTGGCATAGCGTACTGAATTAAGTCTATATGTGTGTTAATTTTCGGTTCAGATTTAGATATAGCTCCCACATATAGATTATATTTTTAACAACGCGGCGTACCGAATAGCGTGTATCAATTTTGCTGTCAATAGTTTTCCATAAATTTTCCCTATATTACGCAGACGGATCTAAATCTGTTCCAATGAAATTAATGTTAGGATAGGTTGGAGAAAGAGGGAACATAGACATAATATTGTTAGGATACATATGTACAATATACCCAAAGTGGTGAAGGGTATCATATAGTCGGTCCAGTCCGACTTTACTACTTTCCTTACTGTTTTTTTTTTTTTTTTGCTGCAGTTTGTAGGGAGTGGGTAATTCTTTGCCATTGTGGTTCTATATTATTATCAGGACAAGGAGTGCTTTCGTGAAGCTGGTAGATTAGTTTACATTATATGGTTTTTACACATTTTCAAAATATTGACCGTAAGTACCAGAAGGAGTAGACAAATAATTCCCAATTTCGAACACAATATAGGTTTAGTAAAAATATTAGATTGTGTAAATTTTGAATCGAAATGAATAATATACATTTATTTTTCACCAAAAGTTTGAACATTTGTAGGGGAGGTACTAGAAGGAATGACCTGATATTCTCTATCTTCCAGCTTAACTTAAGACTGGAAGGACTATAACAATGTGCAAAGTGTGGATTAAATTGGTAACTCGTACGCATCATCCAGCCAGGCAGGCTGTCCGGCTGACAAAGACAGACAATTCTTTTATACAAATTTCCTATGAGTTTTCTGAAATTCTTTTAAATTAAATTGGAACAACTTTCTTCACAAAAAAAAAACTTAAATTTTCTGGTATGAGTCAAATAGGCTCACTTTCGTAAAAGTAGGTATATACTTAACATCCGTAAGTCTAGTGTTATGAATTACTCACTCTATCTCTTATGTTAATCGTATTTCCACGTGTAGTATCTATACTATATACCCCATTGTGTTGCACACAAATCATGTACTTTACTATTCTTGGTCACTTATTTACTCTCGTATGAACGAAACATCAACCAAAAATGCTTCTGTTCAACGTTATGCTCAGCTAACCCTATTACTATGCGAAATATCTGTCATCCTGCAGCATGTTTTTTTTATTACAGAGAGAGAAAAAACATGAAAATCCCCAAATAAAAATTTTGAAATGTCCACACCTTCCACTCCATCAAATGTTGGGCGCTAATAGGCAAAATGCAAAACGAATGGACTTTAACAAATCAGAAAAAACAACAAAAATTCGTTGTTGACTCGCAAAGTGTTGTTGATTATGCCACTCATCACAAAAAAGGGCACCAGTCCATCCAAAGTGCATCATCGAGTGCAGCAGTCAGTGTCCAAATTAATGAAGCCGTGTTTTGTTCTATTTTTTAGCCAACCCTTTTGCCATCATCACAAGTTTTTTTCCTTTGCTGTTAACATAACCTAGCTTTTTGGTAGTTGTTTTAGAACTGCATTTGCATTCGGATTGTTGAAATACTGATATCCCTGAATATTTACCTTTTTGTTAATCCTTTTGATCAAAGGATGTTATGGTTTTTTGGGTATTTATACCCTTCACCACACTGTGGTACAGGGTATTATGTCTTTGTGCATATGTTTGTAACAGGCAAAAATAATCGAGTTAGACCCATGGTTCCTTTTGAGAATATGCATAGAATCACTTTCTGAGTCGATTTATGCATGTCCGTCTGTCCGTCCGTCCGTCTGTCCATGTTAAATTGTAAACAAAGTACAGGTCGCATTTATGATCCGAATTAGATGAAATTTGGCATAGGTCACTTATTCGGCCCAAGGACGAACCCTATTGAAATTGGGAAAAATCGGTTCAGATTTAGATATAGCTCCCATATATATATTTAACCGATTTAATGTGAACGGTCCCTATATATCTTTCGATTTGCACGACATTTGGTACAGCCTGCTCATTTAGGTCTAGAATAATGTCTGCCAAGTTTCGTGAAAATCGGTCCAGATTTAGATATAGCTCCCATATATAGTTTCGTCCGATTTCATGTAAATGGTGCACCAAAATCCCTATATATCTTTCGATTTGCATAACGTACTGGCTTGGGCCTAGAATTATTTCTGCCAAGTTTCGTGAAAATAGGTTCAGATTAAGATATAGCTCCCATATATAGTTTAGTCCGATTTCATGTAAATGGTGCACAAAAATCCCTATATATCTTTTGATGTGCACGAAATTTGGCATAACGTACTGAATTAAGCCTAGAATGATGTCTGCCAAGTTTCGGGTAAATCGGCCCAGATTTAGATATAGCTCCCATATACAGTTTCGTCCTATTTCATGTAAATGGTGCACCAAAGTCGCTATATATCTTTCGATTTGCACGAAATTTGGCATGACGTACTGAATTGAGTCTAGAATGGTGTGTGTTAAGTTTCGTGAAAATCGGTCCAGATATAGTTTCGTCCGATTTCATGTAAATGGTGCACCAAAGTCGCTATATATCTTTCGATTTGCACGAAATTTGGCATAACGTACTGAATTAAGCCTAGAGTGATGTCTGCCAAGTTTCCAGAAAATCGGTCCAGATTTAGATATAGCTCTATATATGGGAGCTATATCTAAATCTGGACCGATTTCGTCCGATTTCATGTAAATGGTGCCCCAAAGTCCCTATATATCTTTCGATTTGCACGATTGACATCAAATTTTGCACAACTTACAAAATTGAGCATAGAATTACGTAGTTGCGTTTTCTAGATGTACAGACATAGTCCAACGGATGACCTATTTATATTTGTTTGAAGTCGATTTACATACTTTATGGATAGATCTAGGTAGATTCACATTTAGATAAATACCACATATTTTATTTCATCCAATTTCATGTTAATAGTCCTGTTTAATATACCCATAGTGGTGAAGGGTATCATATAGTCGGCCCCGTCCGACTTTACTACTTTCCTTACTGGTTTTTTGTATAGTTTCTGTTTTACATTTTTGTGACAGCAGGAGCGACACTAAAAACCATGTTGATAGGCATTTTGTTTTTTTTGCATGTGAATTGTATTCGTTGTCGCCAAATAAAAATATGTTAAAAACTTTTTGATGATATAGAGAAAGGTCTTTAAATAAATTTAATGATAAAAATTCATTTTTCTTTTATACTACACGACCTCTGTGTTTTTCATATTTTTCCTTACAAATAACTTACTTGGATATGATTTCTATTGCTGGCATCCCTAATGTTCATGTTGACAGTATGCCTAAAAATATGCTTTAAAAATCTATATAATTATGGTAGAGTTAAGTAATTCTGCAGATAGTTTAAAGCGAAGTAACGTAAATATCGTGGACTAAATAATAAAATAATACAAGCTCCGTTCCAGAACCTAAAAGAATGTACTAATTTTACAAGTTTTCCAACTTTTTATAAAACTGGTAAAACATTGAACCAAATTAAAGAGAACACAAAACAAAATGGCGTTCTTTTTACTCGAAAAATTGTAAACGCGAATGCCAACTTCTGATTGACTGTTATATTGATTTTAAAGTATGGCCATCTAATTTTGGCATATTTACTAGATTTGCGTTCCCAATCTTTTTAAATTATTTTGTACTCTTAGTGTGATTTTGGAATGTTTCCTTTTACTAGTTTAACCGACTATACGATACCCTTCACCACTTTGGATACATACAAGATATGCTAATATATACATTATCCTGTAGATAGAATAGACATTTAGATTTTAGAGGACCATTGAAATGGAAGTGGACGAAACTAAATGTGTGATCTACATAGAACCAATCTACATTGAACCAAGTAAAAAACTCAATGCACATACCACTTTTGAAATCTATGAAAAATTGTATGTCAATCGGATTCTTTTGTGTACCAAAAATCGGAAGAAAGTATATATGGGAGCCCTATCTAAATCTGAACCGATTTCCACAAAACTTCGCATACATCAATCAGGACCTAATACACTTTGCAAAATTTTGTTTCAATCGGACAAAAATTGCGAGTTTGGTGGACCATTTACCAAAAAAATCGGACGAAACTATATATGCGAGTTATATCTAAATCTGAACCGATTTTCACAAAACTTCGCACACATCAAACTGGACTTAATCTAGTACGCTGTGAAAAATTTTGTCTCAAGCGGACAAACTTTGTGAGTTTACCTATCGGACGAAACTATATATGAGAGCTATATCTTAATCTGTATCGATTCCACAAAACTTCGCACATTTCAATCGGACAAATCTATATCTAAATCTGAACTGATTTTCTCCAATTTCAATAGGGGTTGTCCTTGGGCCAAATAAGTGAACTGTGACAAATTTCCAAATCGGATCATAGGTCCACGTCATTAATGAGACGTCGAGGACCTTCGAGGACACGGTTAACACACTTTTAAATAAAGGCCCTCTTCGGCTCTTTACACAGTTAACATATATATATATATATATATATACAGGGACATAACGGATCTTTATTTCGACTCTGCTAAAATCACTTTTAAATAAACGACCACGACGGTCTATTATTTTGAAAAATCAATTTTTAAGCAAATGCCTGTAACGGATCCATATATTAACACTTTGTAATCAAAGTTCTAACGAGTACTAATCATGGGCCTTCTATAAATCAACACGTTTAATCACTTTATCTACTAATTATACACTCAAAACTACTGGCATATTCCTTTGCCGATGATTTTACTGCATAGCATGGGCCGCTCTTCCTAGACTTCTCACGAGTCTGGCTTGTCTCTTATTTATATACCCTCGGCCGAAGATTCCAGGATGCTTTTAGACGCCGATTCATGTTTTAAAAACAAAAATAACTATTCAGAAAAAATAAAAATATGATGGGTGCAAAGGGGAAACGATTTTCCTCAAACTGCTCCTCTTCTTAACACGGCCGCACCATGATCACTCCACTGCGGAATACGTGAATTCGGCGTTGGCCACATACTGCTGGCTCTACCAGCAACTTTTCCCTGTAAACGAAGTTCCATGTAGACTCATCACGTCCTTTATTCGACGATTCCACTAACCTGCGTTACGTTATCGATTGGATGTCACCCTCACATGAGGTGCAGGTGTCAACAGAGGTCACATATGACGGTAACAGTAGGGACGACGCGAAGGATGATGAAGGCGAGGAGGATAATGAGGAGAATTACTTACATATTGAACCATCTCTGCCTCGACTTCCCATTAGCCAAGGACTTAGTCAGCGTCGTTAGATGATGACGAGCTGTCTATCAAGACCAGGGGCTCCTCTCTGGGGGGATACAATTCCCAGTTCACCACCTTCTCATCATGATACCGGAAACTAATACTTTCCAGCACAACGTAGTGCACGAGGAAAACCTATATTTTGCGGTTTTCCTTGTGCACTACGTTGTGCTTCCTCGTCGCTAGACAACGTTATCACCTCTGTATCAGAGCTTAACTTGGTGAACTCAACATTTGAAATCTGGGGGACGATTTTAGTCTTCACACTGCGACTGCACCGTGGCTAATCCATTGCGGGATATGTGGATTCGGTACTTTTTCTTCTTGTTTCGCGTGGACTCATGTCTCCTTCGCGTTGCGTTATCGGCGAGGAGGTGTCATAGAAGGTCACTGATGACGGTGACCATAGGGCCGAATCGAAGTCTGATGACGAGGAGCATTATTATGTCGAGGAGCATTATTATGTCGAATAGGATGATACCAACTGACATAAATTGAGGATCTCGGCCCCTCGTCCAAAGGCCAAGGACAACGAGACGATGTCAGTATCGTCAGGTGCCTCTGAAGATCTGTCTATCAAGAACAGGGACTCCTCTCTGGAGGATAAAATTACCAGTTCACCACCCTCTTAAAGGCTCGCCGCATCTGCTCATCATGGCACCGGGAACCAATACTTTTCGGCGAAATATTGCGAGGTAGGGCTGCTCGGGGTTCCTTGTACACCTCAGGAAGGGGTGCGTTTTTCTTTCTCATTGAAACTTCTATATCGGAGCTTTTTTTGATTATCTCAATATATGAGATCGGCGCGGAAACATTTTTACACCCAATGAGAATCCAAAATATAAAATTATAACCAATTTTATTGAGATTTCTTCTCAAAGTCTCCATTGTACCGAAAATTGGGGGAATATGGAAGCTTCACCGAAACATGGAGCAATGTGTATTACACAGTGACACATTTTTCAACTTTAAAATCTTGAACCAATCGAGATGGTGGAAGAAAATCCCTAGCTGGGTTTTGCATTATTAGCTAAGGTTTTTTTTTTAATTTTTTCTACTTGGGGTGTATTTTAGCACAATTTTCGAATAATACGTATTTATTATTGAGTCTATATCTCGTGAACTATTCGAAATATTGATTTTCTCTCTTAAGCAATATTTGTCCCCTTACTTAGATCTAAAAATTTTCTCTTGAGATAAAATCAATAAAACAACACCATCATACTGAAAATAGCACAACTGCAAAAAGAATTAAAATTTCGACATACTTTTTCCATACTTTTCACACTTATTTCAGAAACTGCTACTGACTCGACCAAACAATATATGACAAGAAGATAACCAATAGCAAATCAAACAACTCTTCTTAAAACCCCGATTTCATTGGTTGATTCCCTCACATAGTTATAGCCTCACAAATTCATCAAAATGAACCAAAGAAATTCACTCTCAATTGTATGTTTATAGAAATAAAAATTGTTATGCTTTTTTCAATAAATAGGTACAAAATTGAAGTAAAAAATAAAATTTTTGGGCCCTTTGGTTTTTTTCGAAGACATGTCGCAGCGATATATGCGACGTACCATTACTTAAGAAGTAAGACAAACAACCTTACATCAAAGAAGCAAAAACAACTACAGCAAGTGTAATGGTGGAGGACCAATGTACGCCTTGGTTGTTCATTTCTAAAACGTCAGAATAAAATAGTTTGCCTATTTTCATCTGGCAATGGCATATCACTCGGCGGAGCGGAGAAGTTGAAGAAATATCAACTTTGCCGATGCTTGGGGAAGTATGCTGGTCTAGTCATAAACTATTTTCTTACGAAAATAAAGATATGGAAATGGTCGGAAAAGTGTTTTCAGATGATGAGATTAGCTCCGAAAGCGACGAATAAATTTCAAAATATGTATATGTAAAAAAAGATTTGAAGTGTCCTTATTTTTATTTTAATGTTTATGTCATCAACTAAAGAGTGATTTGTTAAGAGCTTGATAACTTTTTTTAAAAAAAAAGCATAAAATTTGCCAAATCTCATCGGTTCTTAATTTGAAACGTTAGATTGGTCCATGACATTTACTTTTTGAAGATAATTTCATTTAAATGTTGACCTCGGCTGCGTGGTCCATTCGGAAAGTCCAATTTTGCGCAACTTTTTCGAGCATTTCGGCCGGAATAGCCCGAATTTCTTCGGAAATGTTGTCTTCCAAAGCTGGAATAGTTGCTGGCTTATTTCTGTAGACTTTAGACTTGACGTAGCCCCACAAAAAATGGTCTAAAGGCGTCAAATCGCATGATCTTGGTGGCCAACTTACCGGTCCATTTCTTGAGATGAATTGTTCTCCGAAGTTTTCCCTCAAAATGGCCATAGAATCGCGAGCTGTGTGGCATGTAGCGCCATCTTATTGAAACCACATGTCAACCAAGTTCAGTTCTTCCATTTTTGGCAACAAAAAGTTTGTTAGCATCGAACGATAGCGATCGCCATTCTCCGTAACGTTGCGTTCAACAGCATCTTTGAAAAAATACGGTCCAATGATTCCACCAGCGTACAAACCACACCAAACAGTGAATTTTTCGGGATGCATGGGCAGTTCTTGAACGGCTTCTGGTTGCTCTTCACTCCAAATGCGGCTATTTTGCTTATTTACGTAGCCATTCAACCAGAAATGAGCTTTATCGCTGAACAAAATTTGTCGATAAAAAAGCGGATTTTCTGCCAACTTTTCTAGGGCCCATTCACTGAAAATTCGACGTTGTGGCAGATCGTTCGGCTTCAGTTCTTGCACGAGCTGTATTTTATACGGTTTTACACCAAGATCTTTGCGTAAAATCCCAACTGCTGCGAACGGCGACGAATCGACATTTAACGGTCTTCACCAACACTCTCAGAAACAGACGCAATATTCTCTTCTGTACGCACTGTACGCATTCGTGTGGTTGGTTTAATGTCCAATAAAGTAAACTGAGTGCGAAACTTGGTCACAATCGCATTAATTGTTTGCTCACTTGGTCGATTATGTAGACCATAAATCGGACGTAAAGCGCGAAACACATTTCGAACCGAACACTGATTTTGGTAATAAAATTCAATGATTTGCAAGCGTTGCTCGTTAGTAAGTCTATTCATGATGATATGTCAAAGCATACTGAGCATCTTTCTCTTTGACACCATGTCTGAAATCCCACGTGATCTGTCAAATACTAATGCATGAAAATCCTAACCTCAAAAAAATCACCCTTTATAAAAATCTCATTTTTTATTTCAATTGTGTACCTATTTATTGAGTCAGTGGAAAAAGTATGTCGAAAATTTAATTTTTTTGCAGTTGTGCTATTTTCAGTATGATGGTGTTGTTTTATGGAGCAATGTGTATTATTGTATATATGGACATTTTCTACTCAACTAAAGGTTATATGTGCCCAAACTACCTAAAATTGTCCATTGCAATAAAATTTTGCACTGGGTTCCAAAGTGTTCCTGAAATTTTGCGAAGTCATCAATCTGATTCTATTTTAGGGCAATATTTTATAGCGTTTTCCATAAGGCATCTATTTTGGGTGTATTTTTTTGCAATATTAAACTTTGTCTACTTACATTCTCGGGATGCATGACGCTCTATATGACTGAGCCCAAAACTCTACAAAATATTGTATAAAATTACCATACCTCCGCTGAATCCATTGAACGTTTCATATGTAAAATACATATATTGAAATTATTTACCGTTATAAAGCTAATTTTCGAAGTGATCCAGAAAAACCAAAGGTATTTTCGTGGTCTAGTAAAGGTAAAAAGGTACTGGAAAAATACCTATGTACTTAATTTTCAACCCCTGGGTACAGAGTATAATTAATAAAGATGCATTTGTAATGAGTAATGCACATTGTATTTAAGAAAAATTCCAATATTAATTTATATAAATTCCAAATGTTTACTTACACATAAAAACACATGCACACACAACTAAATACATAATAATTATTATTGAGTGTCATATTTAGTTGGTGTACTTAATTAATTTATGCAATAATTTAATCTTATTAAATGACACGATAGCACCATGGCGATACAGTCAGTATTTAATTAAAAACATTCTGGCTGACATAGCGTCAACATTACATTGGCAATTATCTCCCACCAGAATGGTCGATTAGCCTCATTAGCATCAGTTCCCCCCATAATTATTGCCATTGTCGTCGTCAGCATCATCATCGGCAGCAGCATCTTTGTTTAGTATCTTCATATCGACACATCATCTGCTTCATGCACAACATTTTGTGTTGTGTGGTTGTTGTTGTAGTTTCATGTCTTTCTTTGCGATTACCATCGAGCGAACGAACATCAAGATTGGCCAATTATTAATGCTTATGAATTTTAAGTAGTGGAACTGTGGAACAAGTTCACACGAATGTAATTTCGCTTTCAATGTTCATTATTTGGTGGACTTGTATCTTCATTATTTGATCGTTGCTCCATGGGGGGGACACATCGACGTTATTTTGGGCCGGTTGAGGTTAATATTATGTTTTGTGAGATGGTTACTGCTGCTTGCGAATATCAAAATCATCAAAGGAATTGTTTTACAGGTACAAACGTAAAGCATATTGCAGACATCATCTGTGTTATCTTTGGTTAAGGCAAATGCCTAAATGCCGATTATGCATACAGATGGATGCTGTTAACTGGCCATGGAGAAAAACAAAACCAAAATATGCCTTTGAGGGTTATTTAAGAATTTTGGTTGTTATACTTATTATATTGTATCCTAAAGGATATTAAATTGACCATTTGTAGGTATTTGAAATGTAAAATTGAATAAAAGTATGCAAGTAACACGTAAGTAAAGTATAAATAACAGATGGGACCGACTATATAATATCCTACATTACCCCTTTGGCGGATGTACTCAAGAAGTACAAATCCGATATTATTGCCTTACAGGAAATGCGATACAAAGTGATAGGCGTCAAACGATTACGCACTGTATTATAGCTGTTATGAAACGGGACATGAATTTGCCTGTGGATTTATGGTTAACAGGAGAATAAAAGACCTCGTCTCCAGTTTCATTCCAGTAGATGAGCGATTTGCTATAATACGCATAAAAGCAAAGTTCTTCTGCATTAGTCTTTTTATGCCCACACTCCGACGGAAGACAAAGATGAACAGACCAATGACATATATTACGAGCGCCTAGAAACAACATGTGACCGCGGCCTGGGCCATGACATTAAAATTCTGCCAGGAGATTTTAATGCAAAAATCGAAATGGAAAATATTTTGGCCCCATCGTAGTAAAATTCAGCTTCCATGAAGAAACATAAGCCAACGGCTTTAGGTTAATTGACTTCGTGGCAGCAAAAAACGTGGTATTACCAGTACCAGATTCAAGCATCTCGATATAAATAAGGCCAACTGTATTTCTTCCGATCAAACAACGAGAAATCAAATTGATCATGTTGTGATAGGCATTCATGCAGTGTTTTAGATGTTCGATCGATCCGGGGAGCGAATATCTTTTCAGACCACTACCTTGTAGCAGCCTGCAAGCACAACAGGTAGCAGAAGCCTACTTCGCTCAACTTAGCCACCTGCTTGACGAAAACATTCCTTGCCCCGATAATAATAGAGAAGCGCATTGGCAAAGAATTACCCACTCCCTACAACAACACTTGGGTACCAAAGACCACCATCAAGAAGCATTTTTCAAAGTTTCTGGTATCAAATAGTGGCGGCGAAGAATATACCCCAGGACCAATAAAAGATGATGATGTAGAGTGTATAAAACCTTGGTAAGATGAGGTCAGCATAGCAACCGGCTAAAGAATAATAAAACAGCAGTTGTCGGTGGGTTATCAGCAGAACTATTCAAGGCCAAGTGGTCTGTTGCTGGTCAGGAGCATGCACAAGGTGATTAATGCAATTTGGCTAGAAGAATGCATGCCGAATGATTGCAAACTCAGCATCCTGTGCACCGTGCACAAAAAAGCAGACAAGACGATACAGAGAAATAAATCTCCCTCCTATCGCCGATAAAGTGATATCCAGAAAACCGATGGTCAATGACATTATTGGACCATACCAATGCGTCTTCAGGCCTGGCAAATCCACTGTTGATCAGATTTTCACTCTGTGCCAAAATCCTGGAAAAACCTACAAACACACATCGACACATTCCACCTATTCGTCCACCTATACATATATTTCAAATTTAATTGAGGTATGGTACAGTTTTATGTCCGTCATCTTGGATTAATTATATTTAATCAGTGGCCATAGGTCTACAAAATGTGTTCAACAAAAATTTGGTTAATTAAAGGTTTAAACAAAATTTTTCGCAATTTTCATTATATATGACTATTTTTACAGAATATTTTATATGTGATATTTATGGAACATCTGCTCCGCAGGGAACTGCACGAAAATACGCATAGGAGTTAAAATGTGGCTAAAGCATTGGAACATATATAACATACATATTATTTGAAGGCTATTATAAACGTGTTGAACAGGACTATTATCGGGTTTATTATCTGAATATCCGGTTCAAATATTTAAAAACCGGTTGTTTTTCCTATATATATTCTTAGAAAAACATTCGGGTGAATTCGACATATGGTATGGTAGCTGAATTGGAAATCTTCGTATTTCATTCGGTAATTTAATTTGAAATTTATTTCCAATATGAATGTTTACCTATTCGGAGTAAGGTACAACCGAATATGTGCAAGTGTTGTTCTATTCGGAATGGACACGATTAGTTTTGTTGGGGGTGTTGTTGTCATGACTACATATGGATTTATTCGTTTTTCAACTATTGACCACTAGATGGAGACGTAATACTTGGGCTATTTATTTACAAGAAGAATATTTCGGAATGCTTTTTAACTTGCTATTACCTACGAAACCATTATGGTCTGCATAAATACGAGATGTATCGTTTCAATTGTTGAAAACAAAATACCGAAGATTCTTAAATTAAATTTACAATATCATTTACATTTCCTAACCTGCAGATTTAGGTTGCTTGAGATTGGGCGTTTGTAGGAACCTTTTCTAAAATGACCGTTATTAATTGATTAAAATTTCAGTTAAAAAATATTTCTCATAAAAAAACATTCCATAAGCTGGTAAAATAGACATGTTTAGACGAGAACCTATTCCGAACATTTTTGTCAGAAGCAGAATGTGTAAAATTACTGCCAATATTTATCTAATAAATAAGATCGACTCAACTTGTCTAGATATGACGATCGGTATGTTAAAAGGGACAAATATTTCGCGACCGTTAAAAGTTTTTATTAGGCACACGAGCATATATTGCTCTCATAACATAGTTGTGTAGGGTATAACAACTAGTATGAATGTTTTGTTAAGAATTTACTTTCGACCCAAAGTAGTTTGGGTTCTTACTGGATAGAACATATGCTAACCAAAAATTATCGACATTGGTGCACTATTTCGGATATTCCCCAATATTCATTCAAATCAGATGTAATTTGGTATTTTGGTTTTTCACTGAGTAGAACATCTTCCTACTAAAAATCAATATTGTTCCCCTGATTTTGGGTAGCCCTCAATTAACGCTACATCCTAAATTTCGGTATTTTCAAATAAATTGGCTGTAATTTTATATTTTAGATTCTTATTGAGTAGATAATCACACTACCAAAAATTGTCAATATTGACCCCAGTGTAAGGGTAGCCCCTATATAATGGTTCTTTATATATAGAATCAAATTGACATGTAGTCATATATCACCTCCCCATTTTCTCCCTCCGACTTTACTACTTTCTTTACTGGTTTTATATATCGTGTTGGGTATCATTTAGTCGGCCCCGTCCGACTTTCCTTACTGCCTTACTCGTAGTCACTGTGTTCCTGCCTTACGAAATAAAAAAATAAAAGATCTCAATTATGTGTCTTGTTATGCTTTTATTCATGGCTTCATTTGTAGCGTAGCGTTTTTGTTTTTTGTTCATGTCTCTCCTTTCTTCGATGGGCATATTACGAAGGTCATTCTGGTGTGATGGTATGTTTTCCTTCTTACCCTCCAGTTTGGCGGTGGTTCATTGAGCGTAAACATATTCCATTGTTATTGGTGTTATTGCTGGCAGACTGACTTTGATAACTTCGTTTATGGATGCTTTTGAATTTTGATGGTGTTTCGGTGCGACATTGTAGGCAGAGCCAGGGAAAGAATCGCGGATAGGTATGACAGGCAGGCAGGTGGTAAGGTTTGTTGTTTCGGTCACTTTATTAAAACATGTTTTCGTATTAGCATTAACATCAACAGCTTAACATAGTTGGAGTTGGAGTGTTTGTTGTTGTTGTTGGTGGTGTGGCTGCCGCCTTTAAATGTTGAACTTCATGCCCCACCAAAAATAAGACTCAGCTTAAATTTTGTTGCTGTGCAAAAGACAAGGAGCAATGCAGTGTTACACGAAATCTGAACGGTGTTGTTGCTGTTTGTTGTTTTTTCGTTCATCCAGTTTTGGTTAATAGGGCAGGTGGATTTTGTGGCGGATTAACAAATAATTGTAAGGATTTCTCTCCATAAACATTAAAAGAGGAGATCTTTACATTTTATTTCGTTGAATACCGACGGCAGTGGCCGCGGAGACGGTGGTCCCTAATGGCCATTGCATGTTAAGTTAACTGCCAGACACAAATGTCAGAAAACACAAACATTTAATAAAGACCTTTGGTGCAGAGAGAATCTCCACGGCCATGACAACAACATTGTAATCCTTTGGCGGTTAGCTTTAATAACTGTGGACCATTTATGTGGACTTAAAAAAGTGAGCTTTATGATAATTAAAGGATTAATGTTTGCAACATTTTAACTGAACTTTAATGATGAGGACATGTGCAATGATGCCATCTGTGTAAGGATATGGACACAACAGCATAATCTGTACTTATGGTTTCCAGGTGCATCAGAAGAAGTCAGAAGTAAAGGTGCAGCTTATTTGAAACTGATGCAAGTTTAATGATAATGGTAATGATTGACTAATAATAGGATTATTAGAGGAAGAATATTACTTTGGCATTTAAATGGAAATGTATGGTAAAGGATATCATTTAAGGAGGATGTCGCAACAACAGTTCATAAAAATTAAACATTTATCCACATTCTCCGATCCATAAAAAATAATCTAATCCACAGGTCCACTGAAAATAAATCCTAAAAAATCCACGATTCGCTGGTCTTAAGAAAATATATTTATAATCATATTAAAACATGGACCTACCCACTACATATTCTGCGAAAATGTTTTTTACCTACACAGAGTGGAAAATTACAATTATTTTCGTTTAAAAACCAACCATCAAAATGTTTTTGTTTTCGTAGTACATCAATGATTTTTGGTACATATATAGAGAAAAATGTCCTGACTCCAAATCCGTTTGCGATTTTTTTGGTGATGCACGCAAAAGTTATCTGAACAGATTTGCACGTAACTTAAGAAATATCACTTTAGACTTTATTCATTACGCTATATGGATATATAGGGACTTTGGTGCACCATTTTCATAAAATCGGACGATAATATATATGGGAGCTATATCTAAATCTGAACCGATTTTTACGAATCTTCACACTCATCGTTCTAGACTTAATTCAATAAGCTATGTCAAATTTCGTGCAAATCGAAAGATATAAAGGGCCTTTGGTGAACCATTTACATTAAATCGGTCGAACATATATATGGGTGTTATATCTAAATCTGAACAGATTTTTACGAAACTTAGCACACGTCATTATAGACTTAATTCACTACGCTATGTCAAAATTCGTGCAAATCGAATGATTTTCAGGGACTTTGGTGCACCATTTACCTAAAATCGGGCGAAACTATATATGGAAGCAATATCTAAATCTGAATCGATTTTCACGAAACTTAACACACATCATTCTAGATTTAATTCAGTACGCTCTACCGAATTTTGTGCAAATCGAAAAGTATATGGGAACTTTGGTGCACAATTTACATTAAATCGGACGAAAAAATATGAGGGAGCTTTATTTAAACCTTAACCGATTTTTCCCAATTTCAATAAGGTTCCTCCTTGGGTCAAATGGATGATTCGATATAAATAAAATTGTACCACAGTGTGGTGGTACAGTTTTCTTCACCGATTGTTTTTATTCTAGTTCATACGATAGCTATACACTCACAGAGAAACGTGTCAAAATTTGGAACCGATTGGATTATTGATTTTTGAGTTATCGTGTCCCCCATTCGCAAAAACGCTGTTTGGAGAAAAACGCGTTTAAAGTTTGAGCCCTCTTGCCATCACTTGAGGCTAACACATTAAATCGCCGATACCTTAAAAAATTGAGATTTTCCCTTGAAATTTTATATGGACATTCTTGAATTAGTGTAGGTTCGATATAAAAAACCAGTGAGCGGAGCAGTATAGTCGGACGGGGCCGATATTTGCACCCTCTTGACCGACTAGAGGTCAACAAATATTATTATTACTAGTATTCAGTACATCCCTTCTATTTACTTGTCCAGATTTCCTTCACCGTGGGTTGTGTTGTGATGTTCGGCTTTCAATTGTGGCCTACAGATCTACTCGAAAAAACAAAACAAAAAAAAAAAAAAAAACAAAAAAAGTTTTCGGTCCACTTCATCTCAATATTATTATCTGATCATACCGAAATTTATAGGCGTTGTCCTTGACCATACCTGTATCCTCATAGAAAATTTCAAAGCGATCCGCGCTATATTTTCGCCTTCTTATGTGGTAATGGGTTGCTAAATAATATATGAATACGTAAGCTCCTGTAAATGTGTAACTCCCACATCCGAGTACATACGACAATATAATGTCTTTCAGGGGTAAATATATACGCTATAGAATACAAATTTTGTAATTTTTCACACAAAAGTCAGGGTCTATTTGACTCACTAAATATTGACCGATCTGTATCATGCATATCAGGCATGCTTATTCTTTGGCCCGATTCCCTTCTCCATGTAAAAATTCGCGATGTTTGGACCATAATTGCGGCCTCTGGAGCGACCATAAAATCAGACAAAAATAAAGTTTTTGGTCCATTTCATCCACTAAATATTAACCGGTCTTTACCAAAAACAATAAGGGTCTTCATTGGCCAGAACCGGTCCTACATGCAAAATTTCGTGAAGATTAGTCCATAACTGTGGCCTGTATCGTGTTTACAAAATATAATGGACAGACGGACGCACATGTCTAGATCGACTCAGCTAGTCGAGATATGACGATCGATATACTTAAAGGTGGGTCTAGGACTAATATTTCGCGGCGGTACAAACTCTTGGGACTGCACAAAGCTATTATACCCTGACAACATAGTTGTGTAGGGTATAAATAAAAAATTAAATTTAATTAGTGAGCATTTAATTAGTTAGCTAATAAAGTCGGACTCGGCCGACTATATGATACCCTACACAGCTACCACTGAACCCGAAATTTCTGCTAATATGTATTCCGAGTCTGCGTAATATTTCGCGATATTTGCTCTTCATTTTTACCTTGAAATCTTTTCCGAATCATGTTTTCCCGGAGTGAACATTTACGTCATATGATTTAAATGTGATTATTTCACTCATAAAAGTCTTGGCTCATTTTTCCCTTTCCCTTGCAGAATTCGTGATGTTCAGCTTATAATAGTGGTCTCTATAGTGACTAGAAAACCTGACAAAAAATAATATCATCTGATCATCGACGAAAATTATAAGCGTCGTCCTTGACCATAACCGGAAGGTGGAGGCTTCGGCCCTCTAGTGTGGTAATGGTAATATTAGACAATATCGCGTATGCGTAGACACCTGAAAATATTTACGTATAACTCTCACATTCGAGGATATACAACGATATAAATGGTATCAATTTAAAGATCAACCACCCCTCTTGAATATAGAATACAAATTTTTATAATTTTTCATACAAAGGTCTGGGTTCATTTGACTCGCTAAATATATAAACCGATCTTAACCAAACAGTAATGCTTATTCTTTGGTCAGATCCTCTTCCCGTGTAAATTTTCGTGATATTCGGGTCATAATTGTGGTCTCTAGAACGACCAGAATAAAGTATCTGGTCCATTTGATCCCCTAAACAACAATTTAGAAATTATTATATAGCTAGATCTACACAATTAGTCGAGATATGACGATCGGCATATTAAAAACTGCGTCTGTGACCAATATTTCGCGGCGTTATAAACACAACATTGTTGTGTAGGGTATAAAGATCCATGTTTCTGTTGGTCCTAAAAAATATTATTCAGAAAGTTCAAAAGTCAGTGCATATGTTCTTCCGGATCCTTATTATTTAAAATTAAAAAAAAAAAAAAAAAATACCCATACCCGTCTGGTCCTTGTTGGTTCTTGAAAAAATAGTATTATGGGTCATATTATTATGGGTCTTTGAAAACATATTATTCAAAATATTCACGCTGTGCTGGTCATTGCAAATATATTATTTAAAAAATCCACGGCTATAGCTTTGGATATTGTCACACTTACGTGGCATAAACCCATTTCTCATTTTTCAAATGTGTTACCCATTAAAAAGTCACCAAATCTTATTGTGCATTTATAGAGATTACAATCTCCCCTTCCAAATGTGTGCTAAGCCGGCTGACCAACCTTTGTACTGAAAATAAAGGATGTTTGCACACCTTGAAATTGTTCTGGAAATAAGAAAAAACCCCAAGACAAAAAACAAAACCGACCCATAACTATAGCCACAAAACGACGAAAATTTATCAAGCATTACAAAGACAATCATCGTAAATCCAATTTAAATCTTATTCAAATTGCGATACAACAACAACAGCAATAATAAGCTGAGCAAAAAACATCTGCCTGTTGTCCTTCCAAATGGTCTAAGGCTATTTGAGAAAGAATAATAAAAAGGGATGTGTGCTGGTTTCTTTACTTCTTGCTGCGGATTCTTCTTCTGTAGCCGACAGGAGCTGGCGGTGCAGTGCCTACATATCTTTTGTTGACTTTCTTTCTTAGGGCCCTGTGTTCTTTATGTCTTACACAAAAAGCCAATTTGCCACCTTTTCTTCCAACGTAAAGGTACCACAACAACAAAAACAACAACTCACATGAATGTCGTCAATTGACAAAAGAAATAAAAAGTCGTTTTTCTGGATATTATGGTTTTATTATCGAAAATTTCCAATTCCATTCGATTTGTTTTTATTGCTGTTTTGTTTGAGTTGTTGTTGTTTCTGCATCTTTTTTTCTTTTTTGATGTCACTTCTTTTGTTCATCCTTTTGTTGACTTCAAGAAAGCAAAGACAAATAAGCAAGTAGGGACGACAAATCAATAGATTTAAAGATGCTTAGAGAGCTGTTTGTGTGCGTATGCGTATGTATGTGTGTGTGCGTGTAGTTGTCAAGTCAAAAAGTCATTTATTTTCCATTCGATATTATTTTTCCAGGTTTCCTTATTGGCCAGGATTAAAAAGGTGTTACCATTTCTATGCTGACCAAAAATTCAAAGAAACAACTTTTGTTAGTTAATCTCCAGGAAGGTGCCCAATCATCGGAGAAAGTCATCAATCTTATTTTTGTGGTTTTGTGCACAGTAGAACAAGATTGAGAGCCTTCTTATTGGTCTTCTGAAACAAATATTTTTTGAAAAACCTACGCCTTTTCAGGACCTTGAAAAAATATTTTTTGAAAAACCTACTCCTTTTCAGGATCTTGAAAAAATATTTTTTTTGAAAAACCTACGCCTTTTCAGGACCTTGAAAAAATATGTTTTAAAAACCTATGCCTTTTCAGGACCTTGAAAAAATATTTTTTGAACAACCTACGCCTTTTCAGGACCTTGAAAAAATATTTTTTGAAAAACCTACGCCTTTTCAGGACCTTGAAAACATATTTTTTTGAAAAACCTACGCCTTTTCAGGAGCTTGAAAAAATATTTTTTTGAAAAACCTACGCTTTTTCAGGACCTTGAAAACATATTTTTTGAAAATCCTACGCCTTTTCAGAACATTGAAAAAATATTTTTTGAAAAACCTACGCCTTTTCAGGACCTTGAAAAAATATTTTTTGAAAAACCTACGCCTTTTCAGGACCTTGAAAAAATATTTTTTGAAAAACCTACGCCCTTTCAGGACCTTGAAAACATATTTTTTTGAAAAACCTACGCCTTTTCAGGACCTTGAAAAAATATTTTTTGAAAAACCTACGCCTTTTCAGGACCTTGAAAAAATATTTTTTGAAAAACCTACGCCTTTTCAGGACCTTGAAAAAATATTTTTTGAAAAACCTACGCCTTTTCAGGACCTTGAAAACATATTTTTTTGAAAAACCTACGCCTTTTCAGGAGCTTGAAAAAATATTTTTTGAAAAACCTACGCCTTTTCAGGACCTTGAAAAAATATTTTTTTGAAAAACCTACGCCTTTTCAGGACCTTGAAAAAATATGTTTTGAAAAACCTACGCCTTTTCAGGACCTTGAAAAAATATTTTTTGAAAAACCTACGCCTTTTCAGAACATTGAAAAAATATTTTTTGAAAAACCTTCGCCTTTTCAGGACCTTGAAAAAATATTTTTTGAAAAACCTACGCCTTTTCAGGACCTTGAAAACATATGTTTTTGAAAAACCTACGCCTTTTCAGGAGCTTGAAAAAATATTTTTTGAAAAACCTACGCCTTTTCAGGACCTTGAAAAAATATTTTTTTGAAAAACCTACGCCTTTTCAGGACCTTGAAAAAATATGTTTTGAAAAACCTACGCCTTTTCAGGACCTTGAAAAAATATTTTTGAAAAACCTACGCCTTTTCAGGACCTTGAAAAAATATGTTTTAAAAACCTACGCCTTTTCAGGAGCTTGAAAAAATATTTTTTGAAAAACCTACCCCTTTTCAGGACCTTGAAAAAATATTTTTTTGAAAAACCTACGGCTTTTCAGGACCTTGAAAAAATATTTTTTGAAAAACCTACGCCTTTTCAGGACCTTGAAAAAATATTTTTTTGAAAAACCTACGGCTTTTCAGGACCTTGAAAAAATATTTTTTGAAAAACCTACGCCTTTTCAGGACCTTGAAAAAATATTTTTTTGAAAAACCTACGCCTTTTCAGGACCTTGAAAAAATATTTTTTGAAAAACCTACGCCTTTTCAGGACCTTGAAAAAATATTTTTTGAAAAACCTACGCCTTTTCAGGATCTTGAAAAAATATTTTTTTGAAAAACCTGCGCCTTTTCAGGACCTTGAAAAAATATAATTTAGAAAATCCACGCCTTTGCTGGACCTGGAAAAAATATAATTTAGAAAATCCACGCCTTTGCTGGACCTGGCAAAAATATAATTTAGAAAATCCACGCCTTTGCTGGACCTGGCAAAAATATTATTTAAAAAATCCACGCCTTTGCTGCACCTGGCAAAAATATTATTTAAAAATCCACGCCTTTGCTGGACCTGGCAAAAATATTATTTAAAAATCCACGCCTTTGCTGGACCTGGCAAAAATATTATTTAAAAAATCCACGCCTATTGGTCCTTTGAAAAAAATATTTAAAAAATCCACGCCTTTGCTGGACCTGGCAAAAATATTTAAATAATCCACGCCTTTGCTGGACCTGGCATAAATATTATTTTAAAAATCAACGCATTTGCTGGACCTGGCAAAAATATTATTTAAAAAAATCATGCCTATTGGTCCTTTGAAAAAATATTAGTTAAAAAAATCATGCCTATTGGTCCTTTGAAAAAATATTAGTTAAAAAATCCACGCCAATTGGTCCTTTGAAAAAATATGATTTAAAAAATCCATGCCTCTTGGTCCATTGAAAAATTACACTGTGCGACACGAAAATTTTTCAGGGGTTCTAATGTACCAATTCTGTTTAGTTGGAGTCCCTGGACCACGAAAATACCTTTGGTTTTTCTGGGTCACTTCGAAAATTAATTTTATAACGGTAAATATAGAGAAAAACGTGGTTTCATGGATTTTCCATTTGAAACTTGAATAACTTATTTACTTTATAACGGATTTATATTATTATTTTTTTCTTTCGAAGAGTACAATTTTTCCTTTCAAACAAGATATATATTTGGTAAATCGGTTGAGTATTGGCTGAGTTACAGCGGTTGAAATGTGAAAAAATACGCCTAAAATGACAAAATTTATTTTTCTTCGGACTGTACGATGAAATTATGATATCAAGCCATATAAGTTTTATTATATTACGGAGAAGAAAATTAAATTAGCTTTCGAAAATGATAAAAATCAAAAAATCGGTTAAAAAATGGATGACTTATACACATTTTTGTATTGATTCTATGCATATTCTCTAAAGGAACTATGGGTCTATCTCGTTTCCTTTTGCCTGCTACAAAC